>NC_056739.1:1410675073-1410972573 GCF_019279795.1 Protopterus annectens | reverse complement strand
TTGTTCATTAACACCCAGTGCATCCCCCATTACCATACTGAGCAAGGCCTGGTGATGTTCTTTACTTAACAGGAAACTCAGGACACAACTCACCCTAAAAGCTCTGTGGTGTGTGCAATTAAGGCCAAACACATTAGTAGCAATAAGCACCTAGGTAGGGGTTCTACTCTCAGTGTTGCCAAGTAAGTGTGTGTGTGTGTGTGTGTGTGTGTGTGTGTGTGTGTGTGTGTGTGTGTGTGTGTGTGTGTGTGTGTGTGTGTATGTGAAGGGATCTAGTTCAGTTTGCAGAAAATATATGTCTCAGGAGATCATTTGTCCAAAAACTAACTGACAACAGGTAACATTTCAAAGCAATCATCTTGTGGAAATTCATTCCATCAAAATTAGTAGTGAATGTGTAAATGCCCTCTTCCCCACTGCACAGCTGTACAGCGATACTGGAGTTGGTATATATAGTTGGGTGCGATTGTTGTGAGCACAGTCACCCACATTGGGGTTATTGTGCGTATCCCCCCACTTACTGTTGTGTTATACTGTACAGTTTATGTTAACAGGTTAAGTAGGTGTTAATCACACTATGTATGGTTCTACACCACCTCACACCCTCCATAGTGGGGAGCTGTGCCACCCACACAAGCACACCTATGTTTACCAACTCCAGGATTGCACTACATTGGAGAAGAGGACATATACCCTGCCAGTACCATTGCCAATGACATTAAACTGGCGGGCTGATTATTTACTGATGTGATGTTTAGGCAATTTGGTCTTGGTGGAATTACATAGGCCAAAATGAGTTCACTGCAAAATGAAGTGCATCCATGTGAACCATATTCTCTGTGTATTGCATCAACAACAAAGCCACTGTGTGCATGTTATTCACAAACAGTTGGTGTGTGCCACCCAGTACACTTTACCATTACCCACTGTATAAGAGCTGCTTACATCAGCCACCAAGCACTCACATGTATACACCCCTCAAACCTATAAGCCATATGGCACAAGCAGTAACTGTTATACAGACCTGTTACTTGTGTTCAGCTGTACCCGGGATATGACACAGTCAATGTGTCACCACGGTGCCACACCCCTTGTAGGTAAGGACAGCAGACCAACATCCTGCTGAAACACAGACACCTAGAACACAAACAGAATACATTATGGAGACTGCAATCAGTCAGTGTTAATAACAGCTATAATGCATCATGGCTTGGCAACTACACACCCTGATGTGCAAGCATTAATAATTCCAGCTGAAAACACATTAAACAATATTACATTGCTAACCTTAGTACATTTACCCTGTGAATCAGAACCATATTAACATGTCCCTGCATCAATGGTATGGATGACAGGGATGTGGCACAGGTATCATCATATGCACAGGGTGTGTTGTGGGTTTGCCAGAGGCCTAGGCTGAGCCATTTGGTTGACATCATGTGTGTGGTTAAGGGGTTCTTTATTAAATGGGCTGTGGACGAGCTCGTTCCACAGAGTAGTCTTCTCCTGCAGATCCTGGCTCCTGTGGCTGAATAGGATGGCATGATGCATGATAAGGTATTGAATAACTGGATCATTTTCCAGGTTTGTGAATGCGGGAAAATGTTCCTGGGACATTGTAACTGGAAGACATAAAAAGGATAAAAGGTCACAGGACCTCACACGGTTGTCCACGTTCACATCAACAGTGGATATTACTTGGAAATGATCCAGACTATACCATAACACTGTAAGCTATCATGGCTTTGACATCTTGCATTACACTCCTGGCCCTGACCTGTCCAGTTCCACCAATGTTGGACACTTAATGGCATAATCAACTATTCACCATTCATTTCTGTGTAGAGGGATGACAGTGGCCATCTTCCATGTGGATGGTGGAATGTGTGTGTTTGACTGTAATGTGTGATGGAACTGTGAGCACATGCCTGTGTTCATGTAGGAGGCAAACCGTAATGTCCTCATGCCCCATAGAGACTTGCTGTTGTTATCCTCAGTCGGCTTTATGTTCATGCTCACCATTGATGCGGGCAGGAGTGTGATTTATGTGCACATCCCCCTGTGATCATGTTGTGGACAGGGTGCCACTGTTCCTGCCTATCCTGTCTGATGCAGGTTGCCTGTATCCATGGCATGTGTGTATGAGGTGTGCTTTTCCCCAGTACAGGTTGACTTGTGTTACTGGCTCTGAAACTGCATACATGGTTGCAATTGGCCTTGGTGGTTTGGATATGTCTGATTTCTAGTCATAGTCAGCCTTACAGGAAGTCATCTGTGAACCTACATGCTTGTAAGTAAGATGCGGAAATGACCTCTTCTGGATTATCGCTGCCAAGCTGTAAAAAGTTCGAATTCAAACTGCTGCAAGTACAGTTGTCCCTCCACAAGAAAACAAAACACAAAGTCCACTTTAATCCAACACGAAGAAATTTATTGCAAAAATCCACAACACAAGCGCTTTCACCTGGTCTTACCAGGCTTTATCAAGTTTATCAACCTACATGCTTGCTCAGATAGAGGTGCACTTGCTTCCAAGTTGTGGTCTGCACCTATGTGTCCCTGTGCAGCCACTATAGCAACCTATCATGTGCTTTGTGTCTTGGTGCTCTCCACCAAGGGGGATTACTCTATCGTTGGTGGAGGATGGTTGTACAGGTAAGCTAATGCTAATTCCATATAGCTACAGCAGATATGAAGTGTACACACCCCTGTTACAATGCATGGTACTTGTGCAATTGGAACATGACCTCACAAAAGCACATGTCAACACAATCCTCACCTGTGATGTGTCCTATAGCCTGCTCAGTTCAATAGGGAACATAACAACCTGTCATATAGAAACATATGGGAATTAATACTCAGTACAGTAAGCCAATTGAATGTCTGTGCACACCCTTACATATGTTGTGTAAACACCTGCTGAGATGATTACAGCATCCATTTGTCTTGGTTTGTACTCTAACGTCATATCACATCTTCACTTGGCAATGGTTGCTTACATTCCATGAAATAGATTTGTTTATTTTTCAATAGAATTGTACAGGTTATGGGTCACATTTGAGGTGAGAAACATTTTGATATGACTTTCTATGGTCTCATTGGCATACAGCACACAGACCTGGCATTCCAACAGGGGTGTGTACACTTTGATATCTAGTGTATATAGGTGCTGATATAGCTGTTAGTGGTAGGCATGGAGAGTGGGTCATAACACAGTTGCACACTTCTCTGATAAGCATGCCTACTGTAGTACCCATATCAGTGTCATGTCAATGCAGCAATCAGTAGCGGTACACATTTTATTTTGTTGTATGCAATGACAGTGATATTACACACATGTGCAACATACACATCCTATTTTCCAGACTGCTTGTGACCCATGTTATTATTTCTGTGCCTTTCAGCTGAACATACGCATGCATACACATGCTCAGGGGATACCAGGTATACATTTGTGTTCTATGTCATTATGGCACACTGTGTTTACAGTCTTGCAGCTCAATCAAACATCTCAACCTGTTATACCAGAACTTCTGATCATTGGTCCACATCACTGGGTGACAAAAAAGGGAAGTCAATTTTGATAAAGTATTAATATAGCTGCCATAACACAAGTATATGTATAAGTGACTACAGATATCTATCACAACTGTGAACTTTGTCCAGAACAACACTGTACAGGTGAATTTTATTAGTTCAATATATCACATGCAGTTTAACACATACATCTGCAACAGTGCTTTACTATGCTCATGCCCTGTATAGGTATCCTAGATTTACAATACAAACATGTATAATACTCATATTCACAGGTAACATATTGATATGGGCAACATCCCATAACTGGCCTAGCAGTGGCACAGACATGACTGATTGACAGCACTCTAGTGGTTGCTATATGTGATCTGTCCTTTCCCAGGGTATGTCAGGCTCCTCAGCTGTGACCCAACTTATCAATCTCTTAGAGCATCGCATGTGGAAAAATCCTAACATTAGGAGGGGATATATAGGGACAGATCGTAGATATGCATATTACAAACCTATGAAGTTTGTAGCATGATACATTTCACATTACCATGACTGTTCTGAAGGTGGTGGGGTCTGAAACTCATGTGTCTGTCATGACTTCATTACTTCCATCTCAAGCTATTTTCCAGACTAATATAGATGTTTGGAGGAACAGAAGAAACACTATGATGGCTAAATATTGACATTCTGTGAAGATCTGCACAGTTGACAGGTATGGCCCACTGCAGACAGTCCAGATGCTATGTCCCTAGCATTTGTTCAGCAGGACATCATTACAGGAAGTTTTGATGGCACATATACATCTTTCATAATCATCTATCTCATTATTACAGACCAGGTACTACATTCAATTACATGCTTACATGTTTCACATACCTTGTATCTCTTCAGGTTCCTTCTGTGTACAGGTTGTTTTCTTGTTTCTTATTTCTTATTTTGAGGTTTTGTTTATGTGGTGTTTTTTTTTTTTTTTTTTTTTTTTTTTTTGCGTCTCTCTCTCTCTCTCTCTCTCCACTACTGGGGTCGAGCTTGTTTGAATAGGTTGAAGCATGGCTTTTGTAGGTGATCTCATGTTCATGTCATGACCTCGGCACCAGTTGCTGTTCCCCACTTGCTAATTGCTATGATAGACACCTCATTTAACTGAAACTTATTTGACTGAGACCATAAGACTGAAATTTCAAAAAATTTCAAAAGACTGAAAAGTCACTTGACTGAAACCCATAAGACTGAAATCCATAATAATCAATTTCAACATACTAAATTGTAAACTGGACCATATAAAACCAGACTAGGTTGGGAGCTAGTCCCCCCACACCCCCCAATTTGGGGGATGTGCCCCCACCCCCCTAACTATATATACTAACTCCAGGATCGTACTACGGTGGGAAAATCCCAATCCCTCACAGACACATGCTCCAGGGATCTAAACCTTGTCATCACAATGAGCAAAGCATGATGGAGGGATAGGTTCCTGACCCAGAGACTCCCCAGACTCTGGAATAGATTGCCCATACATGTCAAGCAGAGTGCCTTTTTGGCCCTCTTCAAAAGGAACCTTGATGATTGGATGGGAAATAGGAAATTCACCCCGGGGATCATGTCATTTGCCCTGCTAGACAGGGGTCCAGGGAAGTAAATACTGTGGGAAGAAATAGCCAGGGAATTGTAATGGCTAGGCTTGTATAGGCACTAGGGCTGCTAGCCTAGTACCAACCTATGAACCTATGATAGGGATCTATATCTATATATATATATATATATATATATATACATATCTATATATATATATATATATATATATATATATATATATATATATATATATATATATATATATATATATATATATATACATTTTCCCTACTGATGAATGTCTTGCTGCATGATATGTTTAAGAAAACATTAAACATCACTACAGCTCAGATTACTTAGTGGTAAATTGCTATGGCTATGGTGTGCAGGGTCCTGGGTTTGAGACTTGCAAGGGCTGAAATTTTTGTTAGTGGGCAGAACAAGGGCTGTTGAATACAGAATGATTAAGGCACTTTTAAGCAGTTGTAAGAGGGTTTGCGTGGGTTTGCACAGCGGTAAGCAATGCCAACTTCTGGTTAAATATGCTTACAGACAGTTAGCCTGAAAGTGCATAATCTGTGTATTGCTTAGCTCCACACAAACAGGCTTAATCCTGCTTACTACTGCTTAAAATTGCTTACTCCTGCTTACCCCTGAGTGAATTTCTTAAAAAGAAAAGAAAAAGGGGTTGATAGGAAAGTGGTGAAAAAGGGGACACACAGAGGAAAGACAGCTTGGGATGTGCAGGGCAGGTGTAGAGAAGGTCTATAGCTGTCCATTTCTTCTACAGTAACAGTGGTGCATATATACTGAATTTGGAGGTATATGTGAACACTCAAACCCTTGAGAGAGGGGTGAGGGCAACAATAATGTCTTGTGAAGCCAATTAGTCCAGATTACATGTCCAGTGGACACATGCAAAATGGACAGCTATGTAATGGGAGAAATTTGGGGGGACAGATTACCCTTTTTTTTAAGGTGAGAGTGGGATGTTGGGGAAGGATAGTAGGTATATTTGGGGAGGCAGGTTGGGTAGGAAGGCACACAAGACAGACAAGATAGCATACATATACACACATGTGACACATGTGAGGGGTAAACACCTTGGACAGGGAGGGGTGTTTGGGAATCGGAAGCCCATGAGCTCCCAAATCAAAACAGTGGGACTGAGGTCCTCACCCATGGGCAGTTACCACTGCACCTTCATGGCCCAGAAGGTGGCTGTGCTGGGGGCTGAGCAGGAGTGGCAAGCTGACTAATTGCACCATCGGCCCTCAAGCTGGTGTAGCAGATCTCCTTTTGGAGCTCGCTACACACACCAAACCCTGGACCTGGCTTTGAGTGACAGAATCCTGTCAGCACCCATTCCCAGGGGGGGACGAGTCCCATCCCCTAAGGCGGTTCTATCTGAAGGTGTTACAAGACCAGTGGACGAGGAGATCCAGGGGTGGGTCCCAGACATATTGGGGCCCAGTGCCACAAGCAGAAGTGGTGGGAGAGGTGGGTCCACTGGGACCGGCCTTCCCAAATATGCTATGGTGTTACAGTTTTAGAACATATGTAGGTTAGTAATACTCAACACAATCCAAGATTAGTTATAACAGCATGCATAGATATTCCCATTAACTCAAAACAACAGATTTGGAACAGTTGCATAGCAAACAGAACACATGCATATATGGAACCACAGTGGCCATTACAATGGCATGCAGGTTACATTGACAGCAACAGGCCACCAATGACAGCAGTTCAACATGGAACATTAATAGAAACACATTTCAATATTTGCTGAACAATAGGACATATGTCCCAAAACATACCCATTGATTTGTGTGTTTAGATTATTGTTGCAGGTATGGTGGGGGAGAGAGATGTCAATTAACAACTTGTATATCCTTGCAGTACTCACAACTTTAATGATCATTGCTCTAATCATTAATCTACAGGTATTATTACAATACCCTATGGCCTTGGTTTAGGCAGTGGTATGTTTGTGCACAGTGTATACTTCAACTGTCTTATAGCTACATTCTACTTCTCTTACCTGGTAGACCTGTGGAGGGAATGTTTGTTAACACTACCTGACTGTTTCTACACATATTCCCAGATTCCTAGTTATTTATGCATACAGCTTACTACCACTCCCGGGATTCAAACCATGGCTGTGGGTGCTAAAAATACAACAATTTCTGTTTCAACAGAGTGAGCTATTTAGAAAGAGCTGTCTGTCCCTTCAGTGTTTTCTGTCTAAGTCTCACTTGATTGTGCAATCTGATCTTGTAATTACAACAGTCTTATACAGACATTCCTAGACATATTTTTTATGTAAGCACAGTGTGAGAAACAGTTGACACAACAGTACTATTCACATACCAGATCGTGGTGAATGCAACATGTGAGGCCATACAATACCAAAGTAAACACAACCAGTCCAGGATTTAGAACTTTAGTGCCAGGCAGTTGCACTTTTATTTAAATATAACCTATATGTGACTATTACTGTCATGTTGTCTGGTTTATTCAGTACAAATCATACACATTTTTAAACTGTCAGGTGACATTTTTCTCCTTTATATTTATTTGGTATGACTACTACAAGCAAGATTGTTACTCCTCAGCCTTGCGACACAGTCTTTGCAACCTGCTGGCATGGGCTTCCTGCTTCACAGCCCACTCAGCTGCAGCTGTAATGAAAATCAAGAAACATTTATGCATACCGATCCATCACATACACAGGCTGGACTTTGGTAAACACTTATTGCTATGAGTACTTACACACTGCTGGGACATCTCTCCTGTCTCTTGTTTCTTGGACCCACTGTTCCAAGAGCTCCCTCTTCCTCCATTTCACGTTGGCATAGTGGTGCCAGACCTGCTCACCAGTCCCAGGGATACCAGTGGCACTGGTGAGATCATGGGCGAGACTTTCCCAAGCTTCTGCTTTATATTGGGAGCCCTGGTACTGGTCCTGCAGCAGTCTTATGTCATGTTTTTTTTACCAGGAGTCCAACCATGACCTTGGACTCCTGTATGCCCTAGCGCTGTGCCCGGAAGTGCATGCCCTTTCCAACACCTGCCATACTGCCTACAGTGGAGAGCTACAACAAGTTATGAGCTGTATTCCCACCTGCAGGGTTTAAATACAGTCAGTTTTCCACCCTTTGCCTTGATTGGACAGTTTTGAAAATGCTGAGATAAGCTAAGCTACAGGCAAACCTGCTTAGCTAAGGTTGTCAGTGCTTAAAGGGGCAGGTTCAGCATTGCTTACCAATGGGCAAATCCACTTAGCTGGGCTATCCCTTGCTTAGTATTCATATGTACACAATGCTTACACCTGGTCAATATAGCTGTGCAATGCTTAGCATTGCTTATGCTTTACTATATTGTTCTACCACCTGTATGGGATTGATTCATCATTCTTACATAATATAGATTTATTTACCTTCCCTGACATCCTCCAATGTGCGGTGATTAATTTATTCTTGTGTGACTATACTGTATGGGGGACTTGTGTTTATATGGAGGTTTCACTACTTTATTACACTGACACCTCATATCTGGGCCTAATAAACTACTTTGGTTACCTCTTACATAAATATGCAAACAATTAAAATTTTAGTATTTACACATACAAAATGGAAATGGTTCTGGTGAGGCTCAAACCTTGCATGCCTACATACAAGGTATACGCTCTAACTGCTATACTATACTATACTATTGCACTTTTGCTTATGCTGGATGTCTATTGTTTTTTAACTTATTGTGCCATTTCAGTTGGGCTAAACGTAGCTAAGCAACAGGTACATCTGGGCAGCTATGCTTAAACTTTATTGCATATATAAAAAAAAATATTTATTTGTTGTGTTTTTTTTTTTTTTATTTGCACCCTTCAGAATATCCATGCTAAAGCTGAACCTGTTATTCCATCAACTTTCTGCTTTGTGGGATGATTATCCCTTATGACTTTGTCCACATTCCTTACTCTGGCGGGTTGGGATGTATGCACTATGTGCTTATGCTAAATCTGTTACTCTATCAATTTTTGGCTTGGTAGGGATGATTGTCCTTTATGGCTTTGTCCAGATTTCTTACCCTGATGGGTTGGGGGTGTTATGAGCATTCTCGCTCATTTTAAATTGCCAAACGGCAATTCTGTAGTGCAGGGGGCATGTGTATTGTGAGCACTCTGCTCTCAGACACATCCCCTGCACTCGTACATGGGACCGTGTCCATTTTACAGTATGGCAGTGAGCTTGCTGATTTCAGGGGTATATCTTGTTCTTTCTTTGCACTTTGATATTCCCTGATGTGACACACATACCTCATTAACCACCCTTTTTTTATGTTGAATGGGAACTACTATTTTATCACCTTTAAACCTCAAGGCTTAGACACAGCTAATTTCTTCTTTGCATAAGACATAGGGCTTAATATCTTACCTTAATTATTTTTATTCAGATCAGATATTCATTGTAACATCTTCTAACAAATGTATCTCTAAGACAGTTTCAGTTACCTTTTAAATTATGTCCCTGGGATTCACTAGAAATTGTGCAGGTGATGTATGATGCTTACACAAAGCAAGTGTTTCAGCATGATATGGAGCAGTGCTAATCCAATATGCATGCCACTCATCAGACCTACCCAGATGTAAGTACCTTTACTTGGCCAGCAATAGAGGTTGCGGCCACAGAAAGGTGCTTGCATGCAGCAGTACACAATGCAAACAAAACAGATCGCACATAGGCAGTGTTCAGATACGAGCAGATGCTGTAGCCCAATTAAGAGCAAGTACAGGGACAAAATACTGAATGAGGGGAAGTGAAATAGGAGGAATAGGGGAACAAAAATGTAATATAATAACATAGTAATGTTGAAGATGGAAAATTAAAGTGCTCTCATATCTCACAAGCAAATGTGATTAAAGCAAATAAGAAGCATTATAAGCATAAAACCTGCAAAATTGCTGTATTGCTAATTACTGTGAATGTACATCCTGCAGGTACACACATAAATAATAATGTATATACTGAAAAATGAAGTTGACAGGGATATGAAGCTGCATTTTAACAAAGAGGAGTGTAGATGTGTTATACATGTTAATTAAATGGTTGACTTTCTATAACAGTTCTCAGGGATGAAAGATACATTATGGGGTGAATGTAGAATATAAGGATGCATGAACGCTGACAGCACAGATGTACAATCCATCTCACTATACATTCACAAGAAAAAAAGGACATTACAGCTGTAATGTCAGGTAACTCAGAAATGGACATGTCTATGCAAAAAAATAACAGTAGCACCAATAGGAAAGAGATTCATCACCTAAGAGTATGTGATAGGCAGGCAAGTGTTGCATGTTTATGTACATAATACATGGGAACCTAATAAGAAACAATCTACATAAGCAACTAATGTCAAGACTACAGGGATGGCATGTCAGAAGTCCTGTGTTTCTTTTGCTGATTTGCAAACAGGTCAGACATACTAATACTGGGCAAGCTCAGATGAAATTACAGGGAATAGTAGCAGAACAGCAATTCAACAGCGTCAATACAATAGAAAGTGTTGTAACACAATCATATCTCCTAATGGTCATCCTGCATGCCATAGACACATTTATGGAATCATACATCTGTCAGTAAGCTGTATATTGTGATGGAAGCAGTGGCAGTATTAAACACATGTCTAGGGGATGACAGGTAATACAAGCCGTAATTATCTTGTGAACAGGTAATACATATGAGCAAGGAATGACCTAGGAAACATTTGGATTATGTCACCTTAGAACACATGCCCAAAAATATATCAGAGAAATGCATAACAATCAGGGGTGCCATAGACGTATGCATATTGGTCACATAGGGAAGAACACCAGTGTCAGGGGGTGGACAACACTATCATACCATATAAGGCAGACTGATGACCTACACTGTATGGCAATGTATGAAAAAGCTGACCCATGAGAGTGTTTAAGACATTGCTGTCTGACAGACAGATGTTACCAATACAGACCCCTGTATTGACTGCCTGCGCTACATCAGAAAACAATGTAGGCTGTCATAAATAACTGAACTGAATGTATGTGTCAGTACAGGAGGTATGGATATAATATGAACAATCAGAGTTAGTCAAAATGCCAGACATGAGCACGTTAATGTCTTCAGAACACTGACCATTGCAATATGACTGATTGTCTTTGACAAGGAAGCTGTTTCCATTACGTAGGACACACACTGTCCCAGAAGTGAACACCAGTCTATCTGTGTAGGTATGCTATAATGCCAATACTCAATGCAAGTGACACAGCAGCTCTCACAGCATGACATGCTCCAAATAAACACTTCAACGCCATGCAGTCACATGTGATGATATATCACTGTCCAACATAAAAATGGATAACAATAACTAAATACAATTTTTTTGTAATGGCTTTACCTTCATAAAATGCTGCTTCTGTCAGGAATTGAGTAGTTAGTGATGCAACTCTACAGACCAATGATATCTGGAGAATTTAAATTCCATAGTGGAAGTTATTCAGCTAGTATGACCAACCACCTATGCTAAAGTATTATATCATATCACATGCATATGTGGTAAACAATACCTGGATGAAAGAGATCATGGAGGTCTGTCACAATGTTATTGGACAAATTTTCAATGTGGTACAAGTTATTCTTGCATTGCAGTACAATGTCCAACATTGTTGAAAGGCACTGAAGGTGGATGTTGAACACATGAGCATTTGGCAGCAAGCAATGCATGGATGTTTCACAGGATGAATCCATCATGGTAAAAATGTCATTACAAGTATGTAAATATGTGGTTATGGGAAGGTGTGACATCATGTACTTCCAGCAGGGGATATTTGTGCCTATGATTGCTGTAGTACGTCAACAACAAACAGCATGTTGTCTCATTTCCCCATACTAGAGGATAACACTTCCTACATATGTCATATAAGGAAGATGAAAGCCAATGTTATCATCATGTCTCTGGATAAAAGCATTGCTATGTGACAAATTGTCACTGCTCTTTGATATGAGGGACCAACATCTATATGTGTACGAAGCTAATGTGCATGACAACACAGCTAGTGATATGTACAGTAACAATAACACTTATACCATGTATTCTGAGCACTAATGGACAGATTTCAAGTAACTATTCATGACCATAAGCTAAATTTATGTGCCTGAATTGCAAATGCCATACAACAATGTTGAGGTACAACTCAGACAGTGTACCATTTATTAGCTGGATGTTTATGCAAATAACTGTCTGAAGTGTTCAATAACTCTGTATAGCTACACAGCCTATATATCTTTGTGTGAAAGTCAGAAAGTATGAGGGTGAAGGGCACACCTAGAGCTCAACTCACTACATCCTAAATATGTAGTTGCACCATGTACAAAGCACACTATCAAAGTCACACAGCACAGGAGAATGCAAGCTCCATATTTGACATGCTACAGGTATGTTAGAAGTATGTAATCATTGTGAGGATAATGGTATTCTCCCTGGTGATACTATGATTTGCTTGTCTGATAGAGTGCCACTATAATTCTATTCTATAATTACATGGATACATAAAAGTGGTTACAAAGTAAACAATGTTATATGGCAATAATAACTGTCACACTGTTGAAGCAGTGATAGAACTGAACCACCAATCAATCTATTTACAACATCTATACAGCACATTATCATAAGCTGGTGCCGCTGGAGAATATTGAAAACAATTGTGATACCATCTAAGATAAGATGACATCAACAGTGCATTGTCAAGTAGACTTATCTGGTAAAATTATTTTTACAGCCAAACAGGACTTGCAAAATTTGCCTCTACACATGTGTGTAAAAAATCATGACTGCAGTGGCAGTCACACTTGCAGAAGTTGAAAGATGGCATCATTGTTATGGTATTGACCTTACCAATAAAAGGTGCAGAGTTTGATTCTCACTAAGGCAAATTGGCTTGGTTTAAAATGGTTCATAAGATCAGCTAAATGAGTATATGCCTATGAACCTATAAGTTAAGCACTGCTCTAGTCAAACATCCCACCTGTCCATTTGCACATTATTGAAAGTAAGGACACACTGGTTGCTACCAGTCACTCACTTCCACATGCAAAACTTTTATGCAATAAACTCACTAACAACTTCTTACCTGTATTATTAAACACAGATCCAGGCACCACAGAAAAAGTCTTACATTCATATAGCTTCGGTTCACTTGCAAAACAATGACCTCATTAGTATGTTGAACAAGGATGTAGGCGGGCAATATAATGTTGTAATTGTGTGCTCTTACTAATGCCACATAAAAAAAACTGACATGTGAAGGATGGAAGTATCCCTCCCCTAAGCATTAAAGTACAAATTGTGGACAGAGTATTTCCCAAATAAACAGAGTTTCCTATATGTAATGCACAGAAAATAGTCATTATGGGTTTATATCAGATCATTGAAATGGCTCATTATCGAATGCCGTAACTTCGAACTGCAAAAGCTGAACCCTAACAATATCGAAACCTCAAAACAGAGAATTTTTTCCCAGGGAGAAAAATTGCTGCTCCGAGAAACACACACACACCACAAGCACACTAAAAAGCAGCAATCCACTCACATACATTTAAAAGTTACATCTAACCCTACACTACACTGCACATACACTACTATCTATCCACTTACCTTAACCCGGACCCTAACCTTAAGGTCTGTCACTATCGCACACTCACCTCACCCGTGCCCTAACCCTAACTCACTTAACCTGACCCTAACCCCAAATTCTCACTATCGCACACTGACCTGCGCCCTAACCCTAACTCACTTAACTCGCCCCAACCCCAAATTCTGTCACAATCGCACACTTACCTGACCCACGCCATAACCCAACTCACCCAACCCGTGCACTAACCCAAACATCCGCACAATCACACACTTACCTTAACCCAAACTGTAACTTTTCACCGCATTGCTGAAAACAGCAAAGCCACAACAACGGTCAACCAAATTCTTTCCCTAGGAAAGAATTTGTTTTTGTGCAGCTTTGCTGTTTTCAGCATTCGAGATATTGGGTTCGATATTAGATCATTCAAATTCTGATGTTTCGATGATCTAATATAGACCCGTCATTACATTACAAACAGTATGCATAGCTGCATCACTGTGCAGCAATGAAGTTGTGGATGTGAAGACTGGCCTTAGAGGATGGTGTAGTCATCTTTGGGTTTGAAAATGTATTTCGAGTGTAGATTGAATGTGCACGTGCGTACAGTTCTACCATGTTGGGTATTGAACCTCTTCCTTGTCTAAGTTGTACAACTTAGAGAACAATTTAATATCTATGAACACCACACAGGAGAAGTATGATTCTCATGGAAGAGATAGCTCTGTTGTCAGGATGACCTCATCAGTGTGTTTCAGAGAGGATGTTAATGTAAAATCAGGAATAAGGGAGCTGTGAGAACAATTAAATTAGTCATTCACAGGGAAATGATTGATCACAAACACACACACACACACACACACACACACACACACACACCTTCCATCAAGGGTATTAAACCTCCTACGTATCTAGGTTACACAATCTAGAGATCACTGTAATACTCCCATGTGTCACAGAAATCATTTGAATTTCAAGGAAGAGATTGGACTTTTGTCAGGATGACCTCATCAATTGGTTTCAAAGAGGAGGTTACTGTAAAATTTGGCAAAAGGGAGTTGTGAGAACATTTAAATGCATTATTCTTAGGGGAAATGGATACACTCTTAAGGGGTGCAGAAAGTCTCACACACAGACCAGGCAGAAACTTTGCAGCATGGAAGGTGTGAAGTTCACTCCCTGAAATATGTTATGCATCAAATTCACTAATAATAATAATAATAATAATAATAATAATTATTAAACTTTAAAATATGTACTACAAAATAATAAAATAGTAGGTAGTCCACAGTTGACTTAAAAACTGAATATCCTTTATTGAAACACGCAAACAAGCAATCCAACTTGAGTATAATGAAATGCATTAAAGACATTCATTATTTTTATTTATGCAGGTTATTTGGAGCAAGGAAGTGGTTACAGAGGGTGGTTCTGTTAAGAACAATAGAAGCATTAAACTCATTCCTTTAAGTACCCCTTTCCCCTTAACACCATAGTGTAAACCAAGACTGTGCTACCTTAGAACTGACCCTAAAAAGCTAGAGACAAATTAAAATATATAAGAACAGATTATTAAGGCTAACCTATTAATCCAAATTTGTTAATTAAGAAACCAACTCACTAACAACATGACTAACTAGCTAACATAAAGATCTACCTCTAGACATTTATCAAAATAAATATTAGTAGCTTAGAAGCTAAAACACTTTTAACAAAGATTAGTTCCTTACCAATTAAATACTTCATCAGGTTTGTGTGTAAAAAATTATCATAGTATTAACAAACATGTATAAATCTAGAAGTGAACACCTAAGTAAGCTGAAAACCATAGCTACAATTGCTAAGGTGGAAATGCAGTGAAAAATGTTAAAAATAAAGAATTAAAGCCTTTGGGATCTGTTCAAGTGTGGCATCTAACTAAGAAAGTACTTAAATAACAAAAAACGAACGTAGAATTGTCCAAAGAGCAATCCAAAACACTTTATTCACCGCAGCACAAGAACAAACTGTTGGTTAAGCACTCTCATCACAAAGTGACATCATCAGAACCAAGAACAGTAAAAAGGAAACCCTTTTATGTATAAAAAAGGCTCCAAACAAGTGCTAAACCCCCTCCTCAAATTAAAGAGAAAGCATCCGCAAAACTGCTGATTCAACATTTAAAGAAAATACAAAATAACATGCAAAATTTAAAATATCACAATAATAAAAATGTAGTTTTAATGACTATAAGCACTTCTTTTGAGCTCACTGGAAATAGAAATAGTGTCTTTCAAACCTGGAAAACTGCAGATATCAAAGTATAACTGCCAAAACATTTCCCTCTGCAGTAAAAAATTCTGCCAGTCACCAGGAAAAACATTAATCTTGATTTGGTCTAAAACCAAAAATGTAAACTGTCTAAAACCTGCACACAGCCTAGCATGTCTAGCCAGGGCACTTTTGTTGTCATTTTTCCTGATACTGTAGCCATGTTGGTAAATTATTTTATTAAGGGAATGACAGTCTTACTGATATAAAAAGCTGTGCAAGAGTCACACAGAGCAAGATAAACAACCCTTTCAGAATCACAGTTAAACTTACCCCCATGGCAAACAGTAGTCAAGCTATTTTGCCTACAGTTTACGTTCATTACCTTTTCTTGCATTATTTTGGGTAAGAAGGCACTTATTTTAAATAAATAATAGTGTCAGAAAACAGCACCAATGCCGGTTATTTTCAGTGTAAAATATTTACAATGTTTGATATTTGTTTATAACAATATTAGCATGTATTATATTAGTGTGTAATGTCAGCATTAATCAGTCCCATAGCAGACTTTAAATAGTCTTTTAAATAGAGGTCAGTTTTTTGAGTTATAGAATGCTTTTTATGGAGCAATAATAATTAAGACCCAGTTTTCTAAAAGAGTTCAGTTTCAGCTGCCACAGTAGTTCACATTTTTCTAAAAAATTAGGGATGTCTCTTTCCAGTTCCAAAAGGTCCACACAATCAATAATATGAAATTTAAAGCCAGTGTGTCTTTTGTGAAGCTGCCAGTGCTGAGCTAGTGCATTATTCTTGCCCATAGCTCAAATTTTGGAAAGATGGCCAGAAATCCTTCTTTTAAATTTGTTGAGCATTTTCTTCACATAGAATGTTTCACAGTCATTACAGCTTGCCCTGCAAACCACCTGCATTGAGTTACAGTCACCTCCTGTGTTGGTTTCAATCAGTTTCTTTAAATAAGGGCAGAAAAACACATCTCCGTCCTGCATGTACTTACAAAAAACACATTTGGCTCCACACTTATTGGTGCATGTATCCAATGCCAATGGTCTGGGCCTACCTTCAGCCAAACTCCTGATACTTCTGGCTTTCCTATACACAAAAGAAGGCTCTTCTTCAGGGATGTCCATTTGATATGAGCTTTCAGTAATTATTGCCCAATTCTCTCTAATAATATTAATGATGCCGTGATAGTCAACAGTAAAAGTAAAGATGCAACTGTCTTTAGATTTGTTGTCCATAGATATCTTTAAAACACTCCTATAAGGACTGTTAAGTGCTGGTGAATTTGTACTTTTTAATTTAATTATAGGTTCCAGAATGCTTCTTAACATATTGCTTTTGTATCCCCTCACTAAAAAAATAATTTTCAAGATTATTTAGGTTCTTAAGGAAGGGTTCCATTTTCATAGTGATCCTGGCCAACCTATAGCCCAGGGACATAACAATGCTATATTTTGCCTTGGTGTGATGGATAATCTTATTATGTAGCAGGAGGTTTACTCTGGTAGGTTTTCTGTAAAGATCTGTGTCCATTTTATCTTGATCCAAGTCTTTAGTAATCTGCATATCTAAGAAGACTGTTGAGGTGAGGCTGTGGGAAGAGGTAAAATGTAGGAAGCTGGTGGTTTGGTTTAGTTAGCTGATAAAATCAACTAACTCAGCACTGTCTCCTTTCCACACATTAAAGATGTCATCAATAAAGTGCAGATACACTGTGATATGTTGCATGTATTCTCTGTTGTTAAAAATATAATACTCCTATACTCCTCCCACTTGCTTAGGTGTATGTTGGCTAGGCTAGGGGGCCATAGTTGCCCCCATGGCTATACCAGTCTTTTGTTTATAGTAATTTCCATTAAACATAAAATAATTGCAGCTAAGCACCATATCTAAAAGTTTACCTGTTATTTCATGTTGTGTTGGCGTGATATTGTTGTTTTTTTCCTGTATGAATTTAACTGTTTCAATACAATAATTATGAGAAATACAGTATATAATGATTCAGCATATGTTGTTAATAAAATACTATCAGCATCGATTGCACCAGTTTTTTACTTTCCATAAAAATCATTATAGTTTTTTATGTTTGAAATGTTCTTCTCAGCCAGACTTTGTAACAAAAACCCAGGTAGATGGTAGCAGCTTTGGTCAGAGACCCCCCCCCCCCCGCTTGCAACCACTGGCCTGTATGGAGGGTTTTCTCTATTTTTATGTGGCTCAGGGATTCCAAAGAATTTAACCAAATATTCACTTCAGTTGCTGCTCCAGTACCAAAAAAGGACTCCCAGTCCCCCTGGATTGAATGATCACCTTTCACTAGCCCCAGCTCTTAAGTTAAAAGCAAACAGATACTAACATTTGTATAGAACAACATCCAGTTTTGTAAGTGTTTTCTAAGTTTTTTATACATATGTATATGTGTTATATGTATATATATATATATATATATATATATATATATATATATATATATATATGTGTGTAAAACATTACATGTGAAAATTTTGAATTTTTAAACATATTTTGAAATTGGTGTTGTCTTTTTAAAAATTTAGTTTGTTTTTTATGTAACAGCCCATCAGAGAGGTGCTGGGTGTATTTAAATGGCTTTAGATTCAATGTTAGGTGATTCTGAAAAAGTTTGTGATGTGTTAGAAACAAAAGTGATAAATCCTTTAAGCTTGCATATTTTATTGGATATTAAAGTGTTGAATTTGATCAACTGGGAGTCTTTTATTGGTACTGGAGCAGCAACTGAAGTGAACATTTGGTTATTGGTGTCTTTACACTTCAGTATTTCACTTGAATTCCAAAAAAATTAGGCAAGTGGGGGAAGGTGTCTGTAAATAGTCAAACATGTTATCTGTTAACAAACCATCATCATAAGGTGCAGTCAAGGTTGTGTACCAGGTGTTGTATGATGCCTTGATCTCTTTTAAAGTTACAGATTCATAATAGTTAGTGTCACTCAACATTTCTTCTATCCTCTGGTTATAGCTGCTGTTAGCAGTAACAACAATGCCCCCTCCCTTGTCAACCTTCAAAACCCATCAAGACATATCTCTGCCTAGCTCTAACACTGCTTTTTTTCTCACCT
This sequence comes from Protopterus annectens, assembly GCF_019279795.1. Lineage (NCBI taxonomy): Eukaryota > Metazoa > Chordata > Ceratodontiformes > Protopteridae > Protopterus > Protopterus annectens. The sequence goes on along the minus strand of NC_056739.1, from coordinate 1,410,953,428 downwards.
TTGTTAAGGCTGTAGAACTTTCTCCATGCTGTTTTTGCAGTACTTTCCTGATGTCCATTTCACATTTGACCTCAAAGGCTCCTAAAGTGCATAACCTATTTCAGGGAGTGAACTTCACACTCTCCACACTGCAAAGTTTCTGACTGGTTTGTTTTCGACCCAGTGTAGGTTACATGCTGGGTTTTCTGAGATTTCGAGAGATACTAAGGATTTTTTTTTGAAAGTCTCACGCACACACACACACACACACACACACACACACACACACACACACAGACACACACACACTCACACACTCACACACAAACACGCATTTCCACGCTGTGTACTGAACCTCCTATAATGTAGAGATCACTGTAATACTCTCAAGTGCCACAGGAAAAGTCTGTCTCTGAAGGTAATTTGATTACAATTTGTCAAGATGACCTCATCAGTGTGTTTCCGAGAGGGTGTTTCCTTAAAATTAGGAATGAGAGTGCTGTAAGAACAGTTAAATGTAATATTCTCAGGAGAAGTGGATAAACCACTCAGTGATACATACAGTATCATGCACATGGATCCCCTTCTGAAGCTCAAAATATCATACAATTGAATTTCATTTTCATGAGAAGAAAATCATATAACCTTGAATACCCAAACAGCAAATTTTCCCCTGGGTAAGTAAACACTTGGCCAACATGCCCCTTTCTCCACTGTAGCATGATCCCAGAGTTGGTATACATAGTTGGAGGGGTGTAGGGTATATAGCCCCTCCACATAGGTGGGTTTTATTTACTACAGTGTGTGTTTTATTTATGTTTGGGCAACTGTTTACTTACCCTGGGAAAAATTCACTGTTCAGGTATTTAAGCTTTCAAGATTTTTGTCTCGCAAAAATGAAGTTTGATGATATGAGATTCCAGATCCACACAAACACATAAACAATTCTACGATGCTGGGTATTGAACCTCCTACCTACCCAAGTTACACAATCCAGAAATCAATATCATAGTCATGACTGCCACAGGAGAATATGCATAATACTTATGGAAATTGGTTATTGGAATATTCACAAAAATCACTGCTTGAAAGAGATAGTACTGTGCATCCCAGGTTATGCAACAAATGCATGTTTATGTACAAGACAATGTATATATCACTGAGATTTCCACATCTTATGACATACCTTGATGATGCGGTGTACAGACTGTCTTTACTGTATACTGTGGTAGAGTGAGGGACTTTGACATGCTCCACATAATGAGATGACATAAATATTGACTGCTGCATAATATTGGATTATCAACCAAAATTCCTGTGACATGCCCTGATGATTGCACACTTGTATTGCCTCATTTTTACACTATGTGGATTGGCAGGACACACATAAATATAACATAGTCAGACACAGGACAGTGCACTTCAGAATGACAGTGATGTATGTGGTGAGAATAGGTTAACCAAGTTGGCAACATGGTGTAATTGTAAACTCAGTAGATTAGACACATTATTTCATGAAACTTAATTAGGTGAGTTAACACCATTAAAAAACATATTCATCTTTGGGTAACAGTAATACAAGCAAACAAACTTTGTGAAACTGAAAATTATGATTCTTTGCTCCCCTCTTTTATTTTCTTATACTGTTTAAGCGCAGCACTGCTGAGCTGATTTGCACTGCTGAATGCAAAGTTTTAGTGCATATGTAATTATATCTTGAAGTGTTAAACTTACAGTAGTACTGGGTAGTAATCTATGTTGCTCTGTGCTTACTTCCATGCAAGATTTTTACAAGACAGCATTTGCAATAGGCAGCAAGCATATTAGTGTAGCAGCAGGATGCTGATATACTAAGCAAAGGGGTTTACCAGTATGTAATCAGACAAGACATGTTGTCATCCATATGTGTCCTAACATTTTCAGCATGTCATTAGGTAATTCAGACCTGAGTGCTATGTTAGCACAATATTTAGAAATTTATAGTTGTGAAAGTTAATAGTTGGCATTGGATTCCAGCAAACATGACAGCATGTAATCATCTTCACTACCCTATTGGTCACTCTAATTCATACATCCAAGCTTTCATCTTGCTTATTTACATATAGCTTAACACATTGGTGTAAAGTGAGACACAGTAATGTGGAGGAAGGCAATCATTTTCAAATATATTGCTATAAGTATTGTACTCACATATACCATTAGATGCATTTGTTGTCCAGTGCCAAACTTTGCACAAATGCAGAGGGGGGCAGAATAATGATACAGAAGGGGAAGTCACATTGCCAGACTGACATAGAGGCAGGGAAAAATTATTTATCCATGAAGAAGGAGAATGGTGCCTCACAAAAATTTGTAGCCAACAGGTACACCTACATTACCAGACCAAAAAAGTCATTAACAATTGGCTGATGGCTAATATAGAACACATGACATTATGAAAAACACTTTCTCCATATTTGGGCATTAGTTCATCACACTGCAAAGAAACTATTACATCCCATCATTAAAATAACACTATGGAAGCACAATGAAAATGTATGGAAGAAGGAGGGGTGAACAGAGAGAGTTAAAGACTGATGTGGAGAGAAATGCCACAAATATGTTTTGTAGGACATATAGGAACATCTGTACAGTGTGTTAGTCTTACATACAAAACCATTATTAATTAGACCTGCTGCCTACAATAAACTGATTACTATAGGTAAAAGTAAGGTATGGGAGAGTGCAATAAACACAAATACCTAGCAAGGATATGGCTGGCAACCCAAACAAATGGCAATTGGAAAGAGAAACACAGAAACTTGTAGTTTGGAGCTTCTGTCTGGTTTTAAGGATATGACTGGCTTACTAAGTCTCTCTGGTGTGGCTGCAATGTTTTTGAAAATGATGTCTTGCTGCACTATTCCAATGGTGTTATGGAAACGTGTTATATAAAGAGAAATACAGACATTTCCAGTTAAATATAGGATAGGAATATGAATTGTCATAAAGCAATATATCGACACACTGTTGTAACTGAACCCATGACACTGTGCCAGAAAAGTAGACTACAAACAAGGTAACTATCCCGACACACCACATAGGAACTCTTAAATAAATACATTCCACAGCATAATAAATGTTACATTAACGGTTCTACAGTACTGAATTCAGTATGACTTTACTCTATATTCCAATAGCAAAGCAGATTTAAGCACATTTGAGTGGAAGAACTGGACCACTGGAGATTAAATTGAAATTGTCAGCTTTTGCAATAAGAAGATAAACAGAATTCACTGTAACTCAGCATTGCTGCTCTACGCCAAACTCTGCACAAATGCTGAGAGCACAAAGTGAAGGCATTTTCATGGGCCATTTCTGTCCATGTGTGTTGTGTCTGAAGATATTTGTTTGACCAGATTAAACATGTGAAAAGGAGGCAGATAGGAGAGTGGTGAAAATGAGGTTGGCAAGCAGAGGATAGCACACAAAGAAAAGAATACAGAGATTTGCAGGCTGGTCATGGGACAGCACCATAGCTATTCAGTTCTTCACAATGTCAATGTACAATTTTACACTCAATTTCATGACTTTGTAGAGTCAGCACATCAATGATGAGTAACATCAATGGAATAATGTTGTATGGTCAATTGGACTGAAAAAATTGTGTCACGTTGACACATAGGCAAAGTGGAGAGCTATGTATGGAGTGCAATTTTTTAGTGAAACAGGTGCCATTTTTTCTCCCTTTTGGGAGAGAGAGGAATGTTGGGAAAGGGGCTTAGGAATGAGAGAGACAGGTAGAGAGACACAATGATTGGGGGTACATAGACACATTAGAGGTGCACCCACATCCAGTGTGAGAACAGTGAGAATGTAGTCCTCTTACACAGAACTGTCATCATTGTCACCTGCAGCAGCTCCCTGCATTAGTGCAGGATGTGGCATCATGTTTGCAATGTGACTCAGGACCCATTCAATCCTGTTAATACATTTACCGTCTAAATCATCTTCGAAGGACATCTTCATAGAAGGACATTGGACATCTAAGTCCAAGCAAGTCATTGTTCCACTGTATTCAGCATTCATCAGACCTGTCATTGAGTACAATGCCCACTTTGGTGTTTGCCTAACCAGGCATATCCAACAATTGGAATGTCCACAGAGGTTCCTCACTAAAAGAATACAGGGCATAAGTAATATGTCCTATGTTGACCGCCTCAAGGCCCTATCCCTGTATTCTGTCTCCTACAGGCTTTTGAGGGGAGATCTATGCCTGGCATACAGGAAATTGTCAGACCCCACTTTGATGGACCTCCTGCATATCCACAAAACAAACATTACCGGGACTATCCATTGTAAAGATTTAAATATTGTCTGTGCTATAAATAGGACATGATGGAGAGTTATGCAAGCAGTAGACTGAGAATAAATTACAACCCTCCACTTCTTACCCACAAAAAAAAGAGAGCAAGAGAAAGAGAGAGACAAAAGTGGAGTGAGACAAAAAAGAGATAATTACATACATGTTATGTAACAGTACCATATACTTTAAACAAACTTTTCTTTGGCAATACTTAAGCAACTATGTTAATTTATTATTGCACACCTTTGAAACATCTATATATGATGGAAAGGTATTTATGTGGAATTAAATAAACAAACATCACTGATCTAACACAAAAACAACTGCCTTTATTTCACTATGACAGACTGGAATTATGCATTCTAACTGGATATTGGTATTGCATAAACCCACACAGCCTTGCCAACTACATTGCATAATTATAAACAGATAGGCCCCTTGGAAGACACACTGGTACTACTTATAGCAGACAGCAATAAAGGTGTGAAACATGGCATTGAGCTGTGCCATGTGTGATACCCCACCCATTGTAATCAATTACCATAATGTAATTCTTCCTGACAGACCATTGTTAAGATTTTTTTAATTATTATCAAGTTATAAAAGAGATGTGGCTTCTGGGTACTGAATCTTCACACAGTAAAGCTGGTATCTGAATTGCCTAATGGAAGCAGCAACACTTATAGGGGAAGGCATACATGCTTGAGATGACTCATGAGATATGCCTGTTAGAGATGCTACTGCTTGAGTGAATGAAAATAATAGTATGTCTTTAATTTTTACTTGATTCATACTTACCCTGTGCTTCCCTGAGGTGAGCTAATCTCTCCTCGTGCACCTCATGGTTTGCAGCAATCTCCTCTGCAGCTGTAGAGAACAAAAAGTTGAGAAATATATATGAAAGCATTATGATTAACTGCATTGGTGGGTTAGATCATTACTGCCATATCATAGACAGGTTATGGGTCAGAATACTTGCACAACTGGAGGGTGTTCCCAGTCCTAAATTCAGCCTCCCATCAGCTTATTGTGCAAACACGCACAGACTTGCCATCTGCATTGCAAGATTATAAACAGATATACTCCTTGGCAGACATATCAGCACTATTTACAACAGACAGCAATAAAGGTGTGAAACATGGCATTGAGCTCTGCCATGTGTGATGTTCCACCCACTGTCACAGCTTTCAGTGTAGACACTGGAGTGCCTAATGCATGGCTTTTGAGTGTTGCCCTTTGGAAGGTGAAGGATGGATGAGTTCTGATATATTATCAGTTTGGGATTTACCCAATCTTAAAATATTTTTCTAACAGCTGAGAATAGAACCCATGGGATACAGGAGGCAAAAAAATGTAGCTTGATGTATTAGTTGACATCCACAGGAGAGCTAACTGTATACTATGGACATTTGACAATTACTGATATCTAAATGAATGGAGATACACTTCAGAGAGGCCTACATATATATATATATATATATATATATATATATATATATATATATATGTATGTATATGTGTGTGTGTGTGTATGTGTGTGTGTGGGGGGATGGTTGTAATCCTGTCATGAAGTGCATTTCTATGCAAAAGTTGTTCTTACTGCAAGTAAATAAGGTTCACATCAATGCAATTGAATGTGATATTCAGGGCAAGTGGGTTTATGTTATATACATCTTCTGAAGACATAATGGTCCTAAACAAATAGTTGGGATATGTGGGTCTATATTACAACCACAAAAAGTCAGTTCAGCGAACGGCATTTTACATCTAAAATGCAGTTTAACGAATTGTTATAGTGAGATTGCGGTTTAGTCAAGATCGGAAAATTTGCCCTTTCCTCACTGTAGTGTGATCTTGGAGTAGGTATATATAAAATTAGCGGGGTGTAGCGTGTTCGACAAATGACATTTTTGATGTAAAAGCCATTTGCTGAACTGACATTTCATTGTTGTAATATAGACCCAGGGTATGTGATGAGTCATGATTTCAACAAAGGTATTGTGCCCATCATATGCTAGTGATTTTTATGCAAAATATATTTATTGTCATGTCTAAGAAGGTGGACATACATTAGGCTGTATGTTTATATAATACATTAACCATATATGCTAAAAAACACATTTTCAGTATGTAAGGCTCACTGATAAATTGCTTGCAAGAATCATGTTTAACATTATTATTTTCACTACTGTTACAGTCCTGTTCAAATCTTTATGAATGTTTGCTTTTCATACCCTTTTTGAAAAGTATCTTTTAGTTGGATTTAAATCTTTAATAACCTGTATTATTTAACCAAAGTAATGGCTTTTATTTTTTTTTTCAATAATAAATCTTTATTCTTTTCCAATTGTTAATACAATACTACAACATATGTACATTATATACATGAATGCTTCCAACAGTTACATAAGATCATTATACATTAAGATAAAATTCTAAAAAGGTATTAAAAAAGAAAAAAGAGAGAGAAAAAAAAGATCTAGTATCAATATAAGGTTTATCTATACTAATCTCCATATTAAGTATGTACTTCCCGGGGGAAAAGTGGATTAGAACATTAAGCTAACACAATGTTAAAGATTTGCTCCCATAATTTTGTATTATTTATATTTTTCTTATGATCTTTAATTAGTAATTTATGTGCTAAAATATGTTTTATCGCTACACTCTTAAAGTTTTCCCATGAAGTCAAAGATGGATTCAGCCAATTTGTAGCTATATAAAGCTTCATTAACAATAAAATAATTATGAGTATGATCATTTGGGATCTGTTCAAGTTATTCGGAGGAATATGAAGAATCATAAACTCCCAAGAAAGTGTGGACTGTTGATAACCCATTTTTTGCAATTGAATTTTTAGAGAATTCCAAAGTTTGAATATACATTTACAGCTCCAGAACATGTGTAAAAGGTCAGCGGTTTGATCAATACAATATGGACATTTAGGTGAATTTTTTGAGTTGAATTTATGTAAGCTGAGGCGAGTGTAGTAAGCGTTATTAAATATCATCAGCTGAGTAAATAATAGCTTTTGAAGAGATACTGATTCTAAGGTTAAATTAATTGCTTTCAATATTTTATTATCATCAATCAGTAATAATTTATCCTTCCAGTATTTGGATAAAAGTATTTGGTTATTATATTTCACATCTTTTATCAAATTATATGAAGCCGTTATATATTTGAAGTCCTGCATAAGAGTTTGCCATAAGTTTGAACAAATGGTTAAGTCTTCTTCTTTAATTTTAAAATTACTAAAATAAGTTATTGAAAGATCCTTTAATTGTCTCATTATAATTAAATAAGAGTTAGGAAGGCTCATCTCTCTTAACATGTCGTGTATTGAGATACCAAGAAAGGGATATAAATCAAGTATGGTTAGATCAATTATAAGTGGGAATTTGTTAAGATCTATCAATTGATTATCGATTTTCAAATTTGGGTTCTTATAAAATGGTTGGAAGGTCATCATATACTGTAAGAGATTTAGTGATTTAAACAGGTTTTATATTGATATTATATATAATCTAATATGTTCCATCAAAGCATATATTTTAAAGGTATCTTTATTTAAAAAAGGTAATGCCTTAAAATTAATACCCAATTTAACAGCATGTTTGTAATTCAGAATCAACCACTTGGGTGACCATTTAGTACTGGACTTGTCAAAGTTAACCACTCTTAGAATTCTATTAGCATTTATTATTAAATAATATGCTTCAAAATTCGGTAATTCTAAACCACCCTTATTTTTCGGAGTCATCAGTTTATCATAAGATATTCTAGTTTTCCTAGGTTCCCATACAAATCTACCTAATTCCGTATGAAGTTGTTTAAAGAATTTCCTAGAAATTGAGACTTGAGTAGCTCGAAAAATATATAATATTCTAGGGAGTACATTCATTTTAATGATTGAAGTCTTTGCCATTATTGGTAATTTCAGATTATTCCATCTTTTTAAATCAGACAGTATATGATGCCAAATTAGCTTAACATTGTTTGCATAAAAGTCTGTATTATCTGTTGAGAAAACAATACCCAAATATTTTATTTTTTCTTCGGATTTTACCTGACCTATCAATGGTAAAAGCGAAAAGGGTGTAGGCGTCTTTAAGGGAAATAAATTGTTTTTTTTTTAATTTATTTTGTAATTAGATATTTCTGCAAAATCTTCCACTGCTTTTAATATTTTCTTAGTATCTAAAACAGGCGTCGTACAATAAATATTAAGATCATCAACAAAAGCAGCCATAGATATTTTCGTACAATATATTATTGGAGCATTATGATAAATATTTTGCTTAATATGTAAAAATAGTGGTTCTAAATATAAATTGAATAATATAGGAGATAGCGGACATCCTTGGCGGGTACCATTCTTAATTTGTATTCTTTTTGAGAAATTTTTATTAATATATAAAGTTGTATAGGGATTATTATATAACTTTTTTAATGTTAAAATGAAGTCTTGGGGTATATTTAAATATGATAAAATATCAAACAAAAATTTTAAATTAACTCTATCGAAAGCTTTTTGAGCATCAATTATGAGTGCGTAAACATTAAGATTTTTATGAGTGGCATAAGAAATGAGTGTATGAAGTGATAACATATTATCAGTAGTTTGTCTGCCATTTATAAAGCCAGCTTGTTCATCAGATATTATTAGGTTTATTACCTTCTTCAATCTATTGGCTAAAATAGATGTCATAATTTTCATGTCTATATTTAAAAGTGAAATGGGTCTATAGTTATCCGGATTTTGAAGATCTGCATTCTCTTTAGGTATAAGAATTGTTTTCGAAGCATTAAAATGCGGATCATTAATTTTATTATTAATTATATAATTAAATACATGTGGAAGTATTTTACCCAATATATCACAAAAAGTTTTGTAAAATTCAGAAGTCAAACCATCCGGTCCTGAAGCTTTATGTGGCTTCAAATTATTAATTGTATCTGTTATCTCCTCAGAGGAAATTGGTTTGATTAAACTCTCATGAGACTCATCACCAATTTTCGGAAAAATAATCTTCTGCAAAAAATCGTTATTACTCTTATTTATAAGTAATTCCTGATGTTCGCCATAAATTTGAGAGAATATTAATTCAAAGGTATTCATAATGTCTTCAGTATTGGTATATCTTTTATTATTAAACTGTATTTCAGAAATTTGAGAAGGTATTTTCGATTGATTAATGATACGAGCTAGTGCTTTTGATGGGGTCTGAATATGATTAGCCTATTTTACCAGTATTTTCTGTTCACAAAATGACAATTTACTATTTTGTAGTAAAAAAAGATCTTTTTGACATTTTAATAACTCCGTTTCAGTTTGTTTACTATAGTTTCCAATTAAATCTTGATCTAGTAACTTAATTTTAGTTTTCAATTCTTGTATGTCTCTAGTTTGTATTTTCTTATAATAAGTAGCCTTTTGGAGAAACATTCCTCTTATTTGTGCTTTGGTCGTTGCCCATTCTATATCAGATGGATGCCGGTGTTTATAAAGATTAACTAGTAGATCATTGCAGGTCTCTTGAATTTCTTTAGTTATATCTTCTTTATTTAATAAATACGGATTTAGATACCAATTATAACCTCTATGACGCCTACTATTTCTAGTGTCTTTGTTAAAAATTAATGTGATTCTAGAATGATCTGATAAGTGTCGAGCTTGTATAGATACACAGGGATCTAAAGTAATTAGTACGTCTGAAATTAGGAAAAAATCAATCTTAGACCACATTTTATGACAACTTGAATAAAATGTAAAGTTATTTGAATTTATTTGATTGTTTGTGTATTTAAATGGGTCATATAATTTAAAATCTGTTTTAAGTTCCTTTAATGCTATCACTGCTTGATTATTAAAGGACCTGTGTGAACTTGATTTATCTAATTTGGGATCTTAATATGTATTCCAATCACCTCCTATTATTATATAACAATTATTATATTGATTCAGGATAAAATAAAGTGATGCTATAAAAAGTTGTTGATTGGTACATGGGGCATATATATTAATAAGTGCCACAGGTTTATCATAAAGTGTAGATGAGAGAATCACATAACACCATCTTCCCTCTTTGTCTATTTTAAAATCTAGAATTTAATGATAATAGCCACTCCTGCACTATTAGTTGTCCCTTCTGAAGCTACCACCTCTCTAATCCAATTCTTACCTTTAAGGACAGCCCATTGGTCATTGGTCAAGTGGGTTTCTTGTAATAAGATAAAATATGCCTTTGATTGGAAAAATAAATGAAAAAATAATTTCCTTTTTTTCATGTTCTGGAGCCCTTTAGTATTCCATGAGTCTATTATCCACATACTAAGATCTTTAATTCATTTAAGGATATTTTAAAATTGAGAAACAGTACTAAATTCGAGTATAATAGCACAATATATATTGTCTGGAAGCAATCTTGACATCCCATCCCTAACCAGTGCCTATCCACTATTCCCCTGGACCAGGACGTACATAGGTTTTTTACACTGTTAAAACTTTTATAGTTAAATAACTTTACTAAACATCTATTCTTTATCTTATAAAATATAACATCAAAAACATGCAAAAAACCTATAAAAGCTACATCTAACTCTACAAAGCCTAACCAAAACATTCCCTAATAAACACTGATGAATAGCCACAGCTCTTGAACACACTATATAGTTAAGCCTATCAAGTAAATGGTCTTCATTATACTTATATTTACTATCATACCTCACTAATAGTTCTCATATATTATTACTTATACTAATTAGTTGTACCTCATTAAGTTACCTAACAACCATATTTAAATCTAAAATAGTCAAGTATGTGGCACTACACCTATTAAACAATAACATTATTAAATTAAAGATAATTCACCATATGTATTGTTAATTAAAAGAGAGAAAAAGAACTACGGAGAAAGCAAATGTTTAACATTTAAAAATAATATTAATTCTGACTTTCTTTATATAGCCTAAATTATCTAGAATTATCATGTCAGCAAATAAGGTGAATAAAAATAGGACTCTAACTTCACTTTACTGGATACTATAGTTAAATTTGTGAAATGATGACTGAGTAATACAGTTCTCAAAACAGGCAGAACCACATGCCAGTACATAAACAAGATAACCTTCACATTCCTGGAGAGCCCACAATATAATGTCTCATGATCTCTTTATCTACTATTTATCCCAACACTAAATCCCCTTATTATCTAAACATTTGCAGTATTAAAACACATCAGTAATACAGGAAAAAGAAATAATAAAAATATACTATCAGGTTATTAACACAACAATATTCAGTATAACATACCTAAGGAAAAAGAATAACTATGGTAAAGCTATAATACTTCTAAGCAATCAGTTAAATGACACATTTTAAACCAGTACATTATTAATTCAATTATAATCATACCTGAATGAATTCACAGTTCCCTTTAAACCAGTAAAACATATTACATACTTTAAATGTCCACGAATGCTCGTTTTACAGCTCAAATAGCTTCCACTTCCTCAACAGAGATCTTCCTACTTCCTGAGCTTGTAATCCTGTCTTCGAGCTCGCGACAGGGGAACCATTAAATGGACGGACTTCCGGATGCGCCACCTCGAAAGCGGACTCTCAGCAGCACCCAAAGGACTTCCTGTTACTTCGCGAAGGGGCTCAGTTCGTAAGAGCCATGAAAGTTCGGAAAATCTCCGTGGACGAGCTGGAGCTGTAAAAAGAAACTAAGTAAACATTTACCAAGGGGCCTGGTGAAGAAAAGAGAACAAACAAAGGATTTTGAAGCCTTGGAATCCCAACATCCACGTTGCTGCAAACAGACTGGATGGCCAGATCAAGCTTCTGAAGCTGGAAGGGACTTAAAAATCTTCAAAAAGGTAACTTTTGCTTCTTTTCTTGTAGATATGGAGTATTTGGAGCCATTGACTGTAAAAATCAATATGTTAGGGTATTTCATTTGGAATTTGATGTTCTTTTCAATGAGGAACTTACAGTATGGAGATAATGCTTGTCTAGCTTGCCTTATTTGCAATGGTAAATCCTGGGCCATAGAAACTTTATTATTCTGCCACATAATATAACCTCCATTTTTTTTAACAGTTAAAATTATTTTGTTTACATCCTGGTAGTTGAGTATTTTGACATATACTGGTCTAGGTATGTTTGAGGCTTGTGCTTCTCTGAGAGCTCTATGGGCTCTTTCTATAACTATTTGTTTAGCTATGTCAGAGTCATTAAACAACATTTCAAGTATTTGTGTAATGGTAGAAATTAAATCATTGTATTGGATAGATTCTGGAATTCCTCTGATAATTATATTGTTCCTTCTGGATCGTGCCTCCAAATCCAGAATTTTATTTTGCATAGACTGAATATCCAGGTCATGAATGTCTGTTTTTTTTTTGCAAGCAATGTTATTCTGTCCTCATTTTCAGATATTCTACCTTCTGATTTATCTATTCTTTCGAGAATTTGAGTGCATGTGGCCCCAAAAGAATGCACCTGGTTTGATAGTTCTTTTAAAGCTCCTTGGATAGGTAACAAAGCAGTTTTAATATCTTCCATATTAGCCATTTGATCCGGTTTATTTTTCATTCCAGCTTTTGAAAGTTCCTGCTGTTTTGTAATCTTCTGCCTTTTTGTTGTTAAATCTTTTTCTGGTGACTGAAGTTCTGATAATTTGGTTTTTGTTGATGTTGTTTCCATACTTTTATCTTCTTTTGACATTGTGGAGCAAAGCAGATCTTTAGTATAGCTGAATGATAAATATCCAAGGTTACTACTCAGACAGTTCCTTTGTTTACTACTGTGTTCAGAGTCAGTCAGTCAATCAGATTCAATCCTGTTAATTTGTTTATTTTCCTCCGGCTCCTTCACCTCTCAGACGATATTTAGTTGTAGTAGATTAATTTTAGTCAACAATTAGTGTAGAAAAATTTGCAATATATCCTCAGGGTTAATTTTTATTCCGAGTATCTGAAGAGCTGTAGATAGGCAGTGTCTACAGAATGGCGGCCATCTTTGAATCTCAGTAATGGCTTTTATATCTTGTGCCACAAAGATAGGTCAATGGGAGGTACAATTTCTCTTGTCAGTACTGTCCAGAGTGCTGAACACAGTGTACAGTTGCTAAGCTAAGTTTGTTTGAGATATCTAAGGCAGTGCAAACTGAATTTTTCACTTTCTTCCTTAGGTAGTGAACTGTCTTGGTGCAATGCCAAATAGAAAGCAAATGTATCTTAAAATGGATTACGACAGAAAATTAACTATTGTTCATTATGGCAATTTTCTTTAGGTAGTGAACCATGTTTGTGTGATGCTAAGCAGAAAGCATATAGAACAGACACTGAAGGGTAATATATGTTAGAGAAATTACAGATAGTGAAGTAAATGCAATGCATGAGTACATGTAGCAATGACTGGAACAGGAATTCTATTCAAGTGAACAATTCGTCTTTCTCACATCTCCATGCAACATCAGACATCAGCCATTGACTTTGTGGAGCACATTATCAGACCTGTAGCTACTGACATGTTACAGTGGGCAGACTAATGATCATATGTGGTTAACAACAGTGAAAACAGTTTATTTATAAACAACAATATGGTGATTTTTTATATATATATATATATATATATATATATATATATATATATATATATATATATATATAGTGACAATCATCTGTTAAAGTATTATGCTAGTGAATTTGAACCATGTATTATATATGCTTCATCTATCAGCTCACTGTGCATACAACTTGTGCAACAGAAAAAAATACATATCAGGTATATTTTCTTCCCTGACTACTATCCAGAGTGCTATCAGCCACTCAATGCCACCTGGCTGGTTTGCATGACATATGGCATCCTAACCTAACTTTTTCAATGGTGCTCAAGTAATAGAAGATGAGCCAAGGGATGAAGAAGCCAGTACTGAAATATTAGGACTGTTGATCTCCTATATATCATTCAGTGTAGACGTAGACTTTTTTTGTTAAGTCCCTTCTCCCTGACACACCCTTACTTGGTGTATATCAGAAAGGGGAGACTGTGAAAGCTGATTGGTCATGCTGTCAGGGTAATCAGAGACACCTACAACCCATTAGCAGGTAACACTTCTCAGTGGTCATCCTTGCACTGCTGAGGGCATGTTCATGTAATTGTAGCGGTCCATAAACCATGTTTGCATTCCCTACACATTTTCAGATTTTGGTATTCTGTAATACTAATGATTTGACACTTCATTTGCATACTTACACTGCTCACAGGGCTGACTATGCACTATATGAAGGTAATGATGCAGGCAGTGCCTTTGTATCATATTGGGGAGACTGTTTTGAAACACAGAGCTAAATGGTGGTAGAATAGTGGGGCTTCAGGTGGCTTAACTATTTTCTATAGTGCTGTATTTTAGTGGTATGTTGCTGTTTCTTAAATAATGCTTGAAGTTTGATGTGTGAATGCAGTAACTGATGAAGAGTATTTGTATAAATTTAAATGTATTTACATTTATCCCTTTCTTTTAGCATTGTCATTTAGGCATTTCTATAATTATGCTACTGAATGCTATATGACAAATGTATTATTTCATTTTATGTCATGTTTGCACACTTTCACAATGAATGGTATTGTAAGTATGCAGGGAGATCTGGTGTTATCTGTGATGGCAGGAAAAAGCAATGTGCTGTGTTTGTGTATTTACACTGGACTGGACTCTACAACAGTGGCTAAGGATGTTATAATGGTTTGGTATTACTTATCTAATACTGCAGAAATATATTGCAAAGTTTAAACCTGTGTTTTCTCCATTTCAGAGAGATTATACAATCTGTGCTGATAACTGAGTTCAAAAAAATACTTCTTTTTATGTGTTTTGTTTGGGGGGGGTTGTGAGGGGGGTGGCTTGGGCGGGTTAACTTGTGTGTAGTCATAGAGCATATACATATGTTGATATGAGCATAATCAGTGATATAACATTTTTATTTTACTTACATTATACATACTACAATTTGTGTCTTCGGGCATTGTTCCTGTCTGATGCTATTTGATCCCAGCTATTATATGGTTAGATAAAGGGCTGTGGTGTCTGACAGGCATCAGTTTTCATATTTGTATGTGCATGGGATTTCGACTTTGAGCTGCATTGCGAATGTGTGTGTCCTATGCTTTGTCTCTTAGCCAGAGTGTGAACATACTACACACACCTCCACCTGCCAGCACCACCTTCAGCTGATGGTTCTCCCTCATCCTCCTCACCTATAACTGCTGCTGTTGCTGGCACTGCCTGTGGTCCTTGAACTGGGGTCCTGCTCCTTGCTGTATACTTCAGGGAAGTATGCTATCGCATACAATTCCTGCATGGTTCTTACTGCCTGCTGTGGTGTTTGTAGGAAAATTATATGCTCCCTTGCATGTAGTGACATTGCAATTACAAATTGATTAGATATTCTAGAGGCAGATGACAGATAACATGGATTTTTTCCTAAGTGTAATCATTTCCCATTGTTTGGCAGCTCTACACATTGTGTAGAGACACAATGAATACCAAACTGCGCATGTAGCTATTAGTGAATCTTGAATTTGACTTTTTCTCATGTCATTGGTAATTGCTATATTGCCAAGTTTGTCTTCTAGCAATACATTGTACTTCTGAGGTAGATATACTGCACTCATCCTATTTGTTATATATAGTTCCTTCCCTGGTCTGTGTATAAGTTTCAGATAGTACTTTATATTAAGCAACATTGTTTACAATCTTAGATCTACCTTGTACAAAGACTATCTTAATAGGCTTCATAATGTTTTGTGTTCTATTTCCACCTGAATTTCTTTATTGCAGACCTATCTGTGGATTTTTTTCAGATAAATAAACTATTGCTAACAGTCTCTTCTCTATTTATGTATATTTCTTCTGCGCTCTAGCAAATGTTTTTAACATATAAGCATTTGGTCTATTCTCTTGTAGGATCCCAACTCCTTTATGTCTGGCTTCTGTTTGTAACATAACTGTCTTATTAATTTCATACTATTTTAAACTGGAACACACACCTAAGAATCACAGGGTTTTAATTCAGAGCCTATAGGGCAAACCTCCACACGGTCCAAAATCCTAGTCATAGGTGACTACATAGTGAGACACTTTGATACACCACTCACCAGGCTGTGTAAGGAGAGGGCCATAGTCAGTTGCCTTTTGCATGACAGGATTCACTATATCATGCAGGCACTCCAGTCCTTGCACCACAATTACACATATGACACTGGAATACTACATGTGGGTGTAAATGACTTGACACTTACCTCTCTTGGCTATATGAAGAGAGACATGAGGAAATATTTGGTCAAAGTAGGTATGAATCTAGCCTTCAGCAGCATTTTATGGTTGCCAAGAGTGATACCACAATATGAACAAATGATTATTGACTTCAGCAGCTGGCTTAGCATCTGATGTCATTCAAATGGGGTCCAATATAGATTAATCTGGGAGTAGATGGTAGGCAGTCCTAACTGCTTTGCCAGGGATGGCCTGTACCTATCCCATCAGGGCTTTTATGTATTGTATAAAGCCTTATCCATCCCATAGTGCTTCTTAAGGCAGTGTCTGTGCTCAAAAGCTTCCAACATAACAAAATAAAATATGGATAACAAAGGTATTGCTATTCAATACTAGTGGCTTAAACAGAAAAAAAACTCCACTCCCTGCAAGAGCTACTTACCCTGGAAAATAGATATATGCATTGTCATGGAGACTTGGTTCAACATGTCAACAGTGCAGGGTTTCACACCCACCATAGTAGATGAAGGTACTATACTAAAGATAATAGTGTCTCCATATTTGTAAAAAAAAAAAAAAAACAAATACCAACAAACTTTACCTCCAGACTAGTTGGCCAAGATAATCTGGAACTCCTGCATGTACATCTTACCATTAGCAAGACCACTTATCACATCATAGCTATTTATAGGACCCCCAGTATGTCACCATCACCCCATAATTCCTACCTAACTAGTATAGCATCCCTATTCATTAAGCCAAACTTTATTCTTCTTGGAGATCTCAGCTACCCCTCCATTAACTGTGAGATATATATATATATCTTCTAACATGCATGTTCAGAGATTTCTGGACTTCATCAATGCAAACTCTATGGGCCAGTTAGCCTGCACTCCAATTAGGTGTGCTAAAATTCTGGATTTGGTCATCACCAATATGGGAGATCTCTGCTGGCTACAACTGTAGCTTATTCCTTGGTCAAATCAGGCCACAAATCAATCACATTCACTGTAACACTGAGACCAAAAGCATCCCATAAAACCTTAGCATGTAGTAATTGTCATAGGTTCATAGGTAGGTACTAGGCTATTGGCCCTAGGGCCTATATAAGCCTAGCCAAAAAGGTACCCTGGCTTTTGCCACCCAAGAAAATTATTTTCCTGTGCCCCTGTCGTGCAGAGCCACAGAGCTGTTCCCTGGGGTGAATTTCCTATTTCCCATCCAATCATCAAGATTTTTCTTGAAGAGTGCTAATGAGGAGCTTTGTCTGATATAGATAGGTAGTTTGTTCCAGAGTATGGGAAGTCTCTGGGACTGGAATCTATCCCTCCAGCATGTTCTCTTTATTGTAGTGACAAGGTTTAGGTTCCTAGAGCATGTAGCTCAGAGGGATTGAGATTTCTTTAAGTGGAGCATGTCAACAGCTCTGGGTTTGACATAGCTTTGTATGTTAGGCAGAGATCGCCTCTGAGAAGGCGATATGCGACGGAGTAAAGCTGGAGTTTTTTGAGATGATCTGCATGGGGCATCTGTTTGAGGCCAGCAATCTTCTTTGTGAGGTATTTCTGCAGCCTTTCCAGTTGTTGTAGGTGTCTTGTGAAGTACATACCAAAAGGGGCAAATCTACTGAAACTGAGTGATGATCTAGCTAAATTTAATATCCCCTTCCAACTCAATGACTCCACTGCTTATGTGGAATTCTATGCACATGTGAATAACTGCATAGATGAATTTATCCCCATCCGAAGTAAATACAATGCTAAATTTAAAAATAAACCCCTACAGTGGAACCCAAATATAAACAGGCTCTATAAATAAGGTAAAATAAACTCATTGGACATAAAAAATAAACATAATTCTCAAGATGCAAAAAATGCAGTTGCTATATTTAACTGGGAACTGCAAACCCTGATCAGATAAACCAAAGCCAGATACGAGATAAAAACTCCAATCCAGGCAAATGACAATCACAATGCCTTTTTAACTATGTTAGAAACCTCGGAAACAATGCTCAGCACTGTACAGAGTTAACAGCAACTGAAATTGCTTATTCAGACCCAAAGGAGATAAAGTTAGCTCTAACTTCACCTCCTCTCATCTCTTAGATTTCCAGATTTCATATCAATATGTACACACCCTCACTCAAATCTCCCATGAGCAAGTCCTCAAGGATTTATTCAAGACCAAGACCACTGTTTCCACAGGGCCCAGTAACATAATGGAGTGCTTACTAACCAGTCTGAAACAAGAATTCTCAGATCCCCTACAGAGGCTATTCAGCGTCAGCATACAAACAGGCTATCATCCCCTTATACAAAGATTGGGTATTAGCAGACCAGGGTAAATGTAAACCCATAAGTCTGATCAGCCTCATATTGAAGGTTATGGAAAAGATCATTATGGAATTAATAAATAAGAAAATAGGTAACCTACAGACAGTCAACCCAAGCCAGTTCAGATTTGTCAAGGGCAGATTCTGCTAACTTAACCTGGTTGACTTTTTAGAAAATGTTACTGAATCAGTGAATGACAGCAGATCAATTTATACTACATATCTAGGCCCCACAAAGGCAACTGGCACCACCCCAAACTTCAGTTTTGTAGATACACTATCCTAGCTATGAATCAGTCCCTGTGTTATTTGCTGGATAATAAATTGACTCACAAATGAAACCCAGGAAAGTAAGGTGGGACACTCTACCTCTTCCAAAATACTTATCACTAGTGGTGTATCCCAGAGTTCAATGTTTGGGGCACTTCTCTTTGGCTTTTACTTTTCAGAGGTCAGGGCTGTTTTTAAGAGTTTATGACTCGGCAAGTTTGCAGATGACTGTAAACTTGGTGACATCATAAACTCCACAGAGGACAATGAGACCCTCTAAGACAATTTTTTCCAAACCAGCAGCTGGTGTTAAAACCATGGATTAAAACGGAATGCCAGAAAATGTATAATAGTATCCCTCAGCAAGCAAGAAGTCCCTTGTAAGTATCACACTGACAACACACCCATGAACATTTATTCAATATTTAGGGAACAGGAAACCCATGGAGACAATGAACTGTTCTTTAATCACCACATATCCATGATTATAAGAAAGTCCTTTTTCATTGAACAACATATTATGAAGTGTATGGCTTCTAGGTCCAAGGAGTGATCATTCCACTATATTCTGCATTCATCAGGATAATCACTGAATTTAATGCCCCTGTTAGTATGTACCTGTATAAATATTTGTCACAGCTTGAATGTCAAGTGCTCTTTCTAAGGAAATCAAGGGCCTAACTAATAAAAACTACGTGGACCTTCAAAAAGTATTGTCCAACCTTCATTATGTCATGCAGGCAATGAGAGGTGATCTCTACCTCACATACAGAGCCTCAACAGACCCTATTCTGTCTGCACATTCACAAGTCCAATGAGAGCACAAATACCTGCTCAAGAGATCTCAGTTACTTTTGCAACATAATTTGAACATGTTGGAGATATGTATAGAGTATACCACTTCTTTGAAATCATCTTCCTCTGTACATAAAGCAAAGTATTTATCTTAAGACTATCCAAACATAATCTGGATGAATGGATGGGTAACCACAAATCCACTCCTGGTTTATCACCTCTGTCCCTTATGGATAGGGACAACAAGTAAATGTTATGCTGGTCTTTGGATTATTTGCACTTAATATATAAGGGCTAATTACTTCATGGGATTGAATGACTAAGCTTCTATAGGTCTACATGGATCAATAGCCTAATAAAAACCTATGAACCTAGTATGTGACAAGTTCTATAAATATCTATAAAGTGCTTCCTAATCAAATCTCTATTCCATGGCTAATCTTGATCTAGAAACCTTCTTACATGCATAGTTTTCTCAGATGTATTAGGTGCAATCTTTGCAAAATACTCCATCCCTAGGGACCTCTGTAATTCTTGACTGTCTTTTGGTCTTGACATTTGCACAGCTACTTTGATTTTTCAGGCTCAGGTTTCAGACCCTCTGACATTAGAGTATGGTGGACATTGTTCAGACTTGCCACTCAGATCATATATGTTTTTATTCAACTTGAAATTATGCTGTCTAAATCAGTAGAGAACATCTGTATCAGTCTTTTATCAAGTTCTTCTTTATGATGTCACTATCAAGTCTTCAGTTGTGTTTGCAACGCATTCTTAACCTATAAGTAGTTGGAAGACAGGGATTTGGCTTACTTCCTGTGCTAACAAAAAAAAATGGAAGTCTAAGGAATTAAAACCTTTCTAATGATATAGTACATGTATTTAATTTGGAGAAATTACATTCTAGCTTTATTTGCCAGAAACTCTGATGTATACCTTGTAGTGAGAAAATCTTAGCATTTTGCATTGTTGAGACCATCTTATCAACAGCACATGAAGGTTAATGCCCTTTTGTAATCACTCTCTTCAGATCTTCTGATCAGTTCAAATGCAGATATTGTCTTTTTTATAACAACTTTCAAAACATGCATGCATTTGGCTGGCAATGTTTCATTATTAGTAATATCTAGCTATCCATTGTCTTTAGCTCCTGCTCTACTTTAGTTCTGAGAGTTACAGGTACTGGGGGCATGTATCAGTGGTGCTACATCAGGTTTTAGTTGTATGTGATATTCTCCAGGCAACCTTTTGACTTCAGTAAACAAATCAACCTAGTCATGCAAGATATCATAGCTGTGATTCTACACAGTATCTGAATGACTCTGTCAGTGTGGTTACTGTTGAAGGCACATAGTCTCTGATTTTAAACAATAAAATAAAATAAAAAAATCAGTGTTTTTTAAATACCATTCCTAGCTTCTCATAAGATACACAGCTCACAATATCACGAGAATTTACTTCTGTAAATGTAACTATTTGAAAAGAAACCTGAATGTTTTGTTTTGTACTAATTTGACAGCAACTTCTACTTGAATGGTGCCTCTATTTGATCTGGTTATGGTAATAATATAAACACAGGTCTCTGTTCTGTACCAAATGGATCCAACACTTAAAAAGCATTTTTGTCAAAATACAGCATTGTGCTCCACAAACAAGTTTAACTTCTACATTAATTCCAATAATTCGTAGTGTGTTTTCAAGTAGTCTCCATTCCACACTTGTCTCATTATTCCTTATGCATTTTCACACTTCACAGTATCAAGTATTCTCACTTTATCGTTGACAATAAGCAAATCATTTTTGCATTTCTTTTCAACAACATGAACATCCTTTGAACATACTTGCTTTTTACGCTTGCATATTTTAGAAAAATGTCACTCTCTAGCTCAGAATTTGCAAGATTGTTTCAAGGCAGGGTGACATTTCTCTTCCTGTCACATTTCTAATGATACCAAGTGTAAGCATGAATTTCAATGATGCAGCATTTCGTTTGGCCTCCTTCGTTGTTACAGTGCATTGTCACGTGATTTTCTCTCTCTCTTTCTCTCTTGCATATTTTATTTTATTTGTTAACTAGGAACACCTGATGGAAACAACTTTTTCAATGGTAATTTTGAATCACTGACTAGTTAAGTGACTTGCTCATCACATGCTGCCACTATTTCTCAATTTTGCCTTATTATTTTCCTTGTATTCTCAGCTAGAGCGTCTTCTGTGTGGAGACATGCATGAATGAGCGTACCTTTGTTGAAGGTTGTGCGTCAGGGCTTATAACTCGGCACGTAAAACTCAACTACCAATCATTAGCAGACCAGAGTTCCGCTATGGCGACCCCTAACTGGGAAAAGCGAAAAAGACACAACATTTTCCTTGTATTTATATTACATATATCAGTTTCTTCAGCCAATGCCCTTAACTGTCCATCAGTAGCATAGCTATGGTGAGCCGCAGGGGGCAACTGCCTTACTTGCAAAGTGTTGTGAGGCACAGTCAGCTGACCCTGATTGTTCTTTAATGCATTCTCCTTTTAAAATCTGATATTATATTTGAGGTCAAGCCTGAGCATTGTAGTACTCTGTGTGTAGTCTGAACTATCGTAGCTGCTTTTTAAATTGTAGCAAGCAGTTTGCTACAGTTTAAAAAAATATATACTTTTTTTTACGAAATGAGAAGAAGTTTGGGGGCAGAGGTCAAAAGTAATGGGACTGGATTGGCTGGGGCTGGAGGAAAGAGGTGCATGTATCAACCCACCTGGTTGGTGTGCCAATAGAAGGAGAGGAATTTTTTCTCTTAATTTGAAGAGCTAGGGGTGTGGGAGAAGTTTGGATTGGGTGCTGTGTTCCTCACTTGAATAGCTGAGTGGGTGGGGTACAAATTCATGGCATTGGCACAGGGCTCTGGTTGAGCCAGCTATGCTTCTACTGTCTATTAGTAATTTCAGCTGCTCTGCCAACATTAGCAACCTTTGCCAAGGTCATTTCTATTTCTTTTATAACCTGCTCCATATTTTACCATTTGTTATACTACAAAGTGTTCTATCTCCTGTTAGAATATAATGCAGCTCATCAAATTCACAGCATTTGGGTCTGTTCTTCATTTCAGCGATAGAAGCACCTATATTCTCTGCAGGATCTTGCAGTTTTGCAAATAAATCAACTGTGCTAGAACTGGCAAATTCTTAAACAACACTCTGATGGCTTAAGTGGATAAAGGCCCAACTATGGCCTAAACAGTTTAAGTTCAATTAGCAGCTTGAGTGCTTGGTGGAGTACTAGAAAGGATCAACACCTATCCTGGGGAAGAGCATGTGTTATCTAAGGTGGCTCTCTCATTGGGTCATGGTGGAGGCTAAGAGTCAGAAAACTCCCTTAGGTAAGTAGGTAGATAATGGAGGTGTGGCTGCTCTAGAGCCCATGGTGTTCATTTTCTCAGCAGTCATGCCTAATGACCTTCCCTGCCTCCAAGTGTGATACATCAGTACACAGGGGACTGTAGGACTTAGGAAAAAAGCTTTGTTGCTTGATCAAGTACTATGATGCTACTGACTCTTTTCAGCTCTCCATCTCTTCCTGAGTCCTCTGTCAACAACCTTAGAAGGGCAGGAGTTTATTTTGGTTGTAAGCCATTTTTTCCAGTCCCCTTTCCTTCATGGTAGTACCAGGGGGGAGAGGGGCTGGAGTCATAGGAGATAAAGATGGTCAGCTGATGGTCAACTAAGGAACATAGAGACCCAAAAAAATGAAAGCAATGGCAAATCCTTTCAAGACTGACAATAATTAATGAGCTTTTCTAAAATGCTGATATTTTCTCTTTCATCTCATCCATAAAGATATTAAACACCTTCATGGCTCCTCCTGTAACACTGAGGAATTCTGAACACAGACTTACAATGATGAATAAATCAGATTAGTGAATCTAAAGCTTTGAGGTTTCAGCCATATTTCTTCTCAGCACAAAAGTTCCACGTGTTGTAGATAATCCATTTTCCACTGAGAATTAAAATTCTGAAAATAGAAACACAAAAACTCTTGAAAACAAATATGTTTTCACTAGCCCATATGTATTTATTCAGTTCTGTCAGATATTTGCTTTTAAACCCCAACAAAACACATTACACATTTCCCAGTTAACAATCCCTGCCTTATTACTGGCACTAGTATCTCTTCAGATCAACCTCCTAATAACCACTAGTATATGCATTCTGCTTATCAAAGCTGTTAACTCCTTAGATATAGAACTCTTATAAACTTTTGTATGACTATATGTACCAAAGATTTCTTTGTGATATTTCTTACTGTGCTGTTTAATATCAATACAAATCATTACCTTACTGTAATATTGCACTGTGAATTGCTGTATGATTGTATATGGAGGTTTTCTCCCCAGGTTTCCACTGAAAATAGGCATCTGCCCAGTCGGACTTTCCTGGTAAATAAATGTGAAATAAATTAACTAAATAAATAAGTAAATAATGCCATGCAAGTCCTATTCCTTTCCAAAAACATAAGTTCAAACAGCACTGACCTAACATTATCTCCGCAAACAAAAATATTGAAAAAGTCACTAACACAAAATTACTAGGAGTATCATTGATAACCAGTTAAAATTTGATCTGCACATTGACACTGCAGTCAGAAAGATGCACTACAAACTAGGCTCTCTTTACACACTAAATCCCCTGCTAAGTGATCATAGTAAGAAAATAGTTGACACTTTCCTTCTCCTTCCCACCCTTCTATATGCCTCAACGATATTCACAGATGTCAGTTCTTTCACCATACACAAACTAGAAAGCACCCACAACAAAATTAGCACATTAGCCTGCAGTGTTGCATACCAGTCCCACCTCTGTATGCTGCTCAGTAGTCTTAACTGTCTTGAACGTCCTCAATATATTACTCGTACCAGCTACACAAAGCAAACAAAATACTTCACCATCTACTTAAAACCACCTCTCTGTCAAACCTCGTGTAATGACATGTACCAAATAGAACCCTAAGATCCACATAACTTAAGCAAACTGGTTTCTAATAAATAAAATTATTATGGTGACTTTTGTCTGTCACCATCTCCATGGCATGGATCTCAAAACCACATCAGGCTTTTAAATAACCTGCAACAATTCAAATCTTACCTAAAATATCACTTGGCAACTAATAAAACTATGCAACTTTACCACACCTACAGTTTGAAGTATGTAGTCCTAACTATGTCTGCTGTGGATACTATGCAAGTGCATATTAATATAGTATTTTTGATTTTGCACAACATATATTTCCTTAATCTGATATGCTTTGTAAATAATGTTTGTTGACCTTTTGCTTTGAAATACTTTGCAAATAAAGTTTGCTGACTGTCTTTCTTTTGAACTGTCAAAAATGTATTTTTAATCCTTGTTTTGGAGCTTTTCTCCAGAGGCCTCCATTGAAAACAGGCATTTCAGTTCCCAGTAAACAAAAGCAAATAAATGACATAAATAAAAATGTTTCTTCTATAACACAATGCCATGTCTGATGGCTTAGCAAATAATACGCATACAGGATATGTACTTTGGCTTTCATGAGCTCTATAATGCAGTAGGTTTCTCTGTGCAAGTCATGGCATACTAATCAATAAATTAGCTTACTAGCACTCACATCTAACAAACTTTTCCGATTTTAATAATCAGGATTACATAAATATACTGTTCCGCATAACAATAGCTAACACTTTTTCATGTCTATATTATATTGTTGAAACGGCATTACAGCAAATGCTGTTTCGACGACACATAAAGAGTGAAATACCAAAACAGGGAAAGCTCAGGTCAGAGATCTTTTTCCTAGGGAAAAAAAATCACTTGGCCATCGCCATGATATTGTCCATTACCCCACTGTAGTGCGATCTCAGAGTTGGTATATTTAGTTAGGGGGTGTGCTTTGCCCCCCACTTTGAAATGTTTTAATTGGTGTCTTGTTGGTCTACCGATTTTTTTTCCCTAGGAAAATAAATCGGTGACTTGGGGTTTTGCTGTTTTGGTATTTCACTCTTTATGTGTCATCGAAATGACATTTGCTGTAATGCTGTTTTGACAATATAATATAGACCCCACTTTTCAGCTAAGTCATACAGTATACATACATTCTTATTGGTTCCCTGACATGCTTTTTTATAATATGCTTATTGAAATTTTTTTCGTTATGTTTACCATCTTTCACAACTCTTGGCCATCTTTCAACATTCCTTTGAGCTACTACAGTGGATTTATTCTGTGCTTACACCTTCTCATATTACCAAATTTAATAGCATCCTTAGAAGCTGTTCTGCATTGTGCATTGAGGCTATATACCATTAAGCTTGCTATGTGCCTGAAGGGGCCTTTCTGTCTGAGCACCACACATTATTGAGTTTCCTGTTTTTCTGGTTATGTACTTAGACAACTTCCCTAATGGCCCCACATTTTTTAGTAAACCCCTATGAAGTGATCCAGTTTACAGGTCCCTTCCTCATACTTACCATTCCATCAGAGATCACAAATCCTCCACAGAAAATGAGCTGTATTATTATAGGCTCATACATTATTTAATGGAAACACATTACAACTATTGTATTAAAGTTTATCGGGCTTCAGAACAGTTAAGCTCACAGTTTCCATCATCAATTGCAAAAAAATGGCCATCACATATACTTAAATACCATCATTATCATGGATTCCTGTGCCTGGATTCAGCTTTGAATTTTGCAATTCCCAAGGCAAGTATTCCATGGCCTCCTTGTGCAAACTCATGCATACACATTGCACACACTGTATACTTTTGTCTTTAACCCTGCATTACTTCAATCAGCACACCCTACCCTGAGTTCATTGTCAAGTAGTTTGTCTCTGCTTATAATTACTTCATGTGTATACATTAGCTTGAGCTTTTCTTTAAATCATAAAAGGAAAAAAAATATTATCCAACATGAACAACTTTCCAAAATCACAGCAATCTTTTTTTTATCTGCAAACAAGGTCCTTAATAATAATTATTCAAAGTGGCTAATATTTATTGAAAATGGTCAAATTATTGTCATAACGGCAACCTTGAAAAATCATTTAACCTCACCCTTACTCTGAATTTTTGTGAATTGATCTGTTTTTCATTTGTAAATGAATGGTTTATTTTAAGACTTATTTGGTATTATTATTATTTTTTTTTTATTATTTGATTTGATCAATCTGTTTATCTCATATACATGAACAGTTTATTCTGAGACTAATCCAATTTTTTTCTGTCATACTGGAATAATGTTAATGCTACCTTCTCTTCATCTAACATTTCCTTTTCATATTATATTTATTAATCTTCCTGTTATCATGTCTACATATTTCAGCTTAGAAAATAATAAATACATTTTTTAAACAATGCATGTCTTGCTTTGTTCATTATATTTTGAATATCAGTTCTACAAATGCTGATATCCCTCCTACCCAGCACATCTTTCACCTTTGTCATAGCTTCACGGATATGAGTTTATGCATTGGGGTATTTAACAATGAGTTGCGCTGTATGAAATACTAACGAACATGAATGATTACATTTTTTACATTTTGCTAGCTTCATGAAATGTGGCTAGATACGCATCTAAAATAAATGTTTTTGCACTTATGTTCTACAGCTATTTCTCCTTTCTATGGGAATTGAACAGTGTCTGCTAATCCTTGAGCTCCCATGTTATTAAAGTTCGTATAACTGTTATACAATATAATCACAGTACATTAATACTTATTTTGCACACATATTTACTTACTTCATTTTGTGCATCCTTGTCCATAAGTTTCTCAATGCAGAGCATCCTACAACATTTTTCACACTCTTAAAATTAGTAACACAGGCTGAAATTCACTGCTTTTCTTTTGAGTACTGCCATGATTTATTGTGTTACCATGACTTCAGATTATAATTATAACATGACAGCAGAAAGGCCATAGCACTTATTTGGGGAGCCACTTGAATCTTTGAAGATGATACTTTCAACACTCTAGAGTCAACATGGAAACTGTAATTAAGTTTTAATACAAAGACATCACAGAACTATCATTTGTACTTATAACACCATCCAAACTAATGTCTTCACAGATATGTTAAATAACTGGGTTTGAATATTAGAAACTGACACGTTAAGAAAGCTACCCTGTATTTCCATATGTGTTGTATTGTTGGCAAGGAAAACATTCCTAACTGAAAAAATGTAAATTAATTTACTTACAATGATGGAATAAATCAAAGTGTCCTTGAGGCAAAGATTATGAGTCAGAATAAAAGTGAGACTTTTGGCAAAGACACTATAAGCATCTGCATGCAAGCTAAGATTTGATAGGGTCAAGGCATGATTTAGTGAAGTCACTTCAACCACTTTTGCTCCTGAATCTTGCACCTGTGTTCTTCCTCTTCATCCACAACTGCAGCCACCTGCACTTAAATTAGTAAAAGACTTATCATTCAGCTGAACTCTGTAAATTAGAATTATTAGAGCACATTTCATCCTGTAAGATTTTCTATTTATCTGTGCATTGATTTGGGATGCTGAATCTTATTTTCCCATCATAGTAACTTCATGTTCTTGTCCTTTTAGCACCATCAGGCATAAACTGAATTTTGCCTTAGAAGAAATGCAGGTGTATTTTACTTTGAGGGCTATGTTGCAGTTCCTTATTTTCATTTTTAGAACAATTTTGATTTCTCCCTGCATATTTAGCCAAGATGATGACATATTTTTGGTATATGGTATGTATGTATGTATGTATGCATGTGTGTATATACATATATGCATGTATATATGTGTGTGTGTGTGTGTGTGTGTGTGTGTGTGTGTGTGTGTGTGTGTGTGTGTGTGTGTTTATTTAAATGTACTAACTAAGGTAGAGTTCTTTTCCTAACTGGACCCATTTTAGACAAAGCCATGATGTACATTACAAAGTAACAATAAAAGATAAATATAGAAAAAAATACATATTTACAATGCAGCAGATGACTTTAAAACATGCATGTATAAATACAATGAAAACAGATGACTCATGAAATTCTAGAAAGGAAGATGAAGGTCAGAGGGTGAGGAGGGAGGTAGAAGAAACAGATGAAGTGATGTGTGAGTGAAAGGAAGGACAGTGGTTTCACAGATATGATCTAACTGACAATTATTATGAGTAGTGGCACTATTAGCAAAGTTTGTTAGATATGGATAACTAAAAGGAATGATGGAAGAGGAATAGGGTAATCTTGGGGGATTGCTAGGAGCATGGAGCAAGAGATACTGGGGAGACAAGCTTAAGGGTACAATGTGAGGCAGCCACTTTCTGTCTAGCTATAATAGCTGGGTCTACTGGCTAAAAGTCATATGCAGAATGTTTGTCAAAATGTAAGTTCTGCAGCCCATACCACTCAAGTGTAGCTCATTATGAGGAAACATTCCTCATTTTGAGTCTTAAAATGTCCTTGTTTATTGTTATTTGACACTGAAAGGAGCTGTAACATGTTCAGTGTTCAGAATACTTTTTAGCTATCCATGGCTATTAATAAAAAGTGATATTTATTCATAAAAGATCTTCTTTTAAGTATAAAATAACACATTTTAATGATCCTGGAAGTTGTTAGTAAGCTGTAGTAAGTGTTCCACATTTTACCTATTTATTCCATGTTATGAGTGGCAGTTTGCTACATCTGGATGATAGGTTGAGAACTATGCTGCAGCCTGATAATAAGAGCCACCTATAAACCATTTACTTTCTAGTCTTTTATAAGTATCATTCTTTTTTTTTTTCACTTCATAAAAGACAGAGCACATGACTTGTGTTTGCAACTTCACTTTTGTGTATTCTGTCCACCTGCAAGTTTATTCCAGCTGGCATCCGGGATCTCTGGCAGATGAAGCCCATAAGTTCTGGAA
The DNA here is from genome assembly GCF_019279795.1 of Protopterus annectens. Taxonomy (NCBI): domain Eukaryota; kingdom Metazoa; phylum Chordata; order Ceratodontiformes; family Protopteridae; genus Protopterus; species Protopterus annectens. Next base: position 1,410,923,517 of record NC_056739.1, on the reverse strand, counting down.
ATGTTGCCATGTTAAATCTCTGTAGAAAAGTTACCACTGACTTAATAAGGCCTTGAATGTTGAAATCCCTAACTCAGCAAAAATATGGATATCGGGCAATTTTCCCATGTGGCTACACGTAAACCATGCCTAGAAGTTCTGGTTACAAGTGTCAGTATTTATCAGGTTATAAGTAGTCCCTGAGTGGAAAATGCCATTGCTTTTTTTCTGCACCAAAACTACTAATCTTTTTTTATAAGAAAACAGTAAAATCTTTTTAAGACAGTCATAGAGATGGAAAATATGTTTATTTCTTAAAAATGTCCATGGAGTTGTAAGCTTTTTTCCCTTTATCTATGTGGAGCAGAGTTCATTCTTTGTTAGTTAATAGTTCAAAGAACATTTTATATTAATTATTTACAAAGATTACATGTGCTACTTTTTCAAGGGATTTCTTTCTTTCTTTGTTAAGGGTATCAATACAAAGTTAGAAGGTTACCTGACGCTTGTAAAAATATGACCAGTAACCAAAACTCTGTTAAAGGGAAACTTAAGCCTGCATTCATCTCATAACTTAACCCTCAATGGTTTACCTTTATTAAGTGTTTAATGGTTTAGTGATTAATTGATTATTTGAACATTTTTCAAGAGTTTCTATGTTCATATGTCAAAAGACCTGTCTTCATGTTATAGATCGATAGGTGAATACTAGGTTAGCAGCCTTGAAATGACATTTTGCACCTAGCGAATGACCCGAAGGCAGAAACAAACCTTGTACTTTGTGCATATGAGGTGAGGACCTTATCCATTATGGCAAAGGTGCCTCCACTTGTTACTAATTACTTGCTAATGATGTATCTTTAACTGTTTATAGTTAGATTAAGGTTATGAACTGTATTTTTGATTGAGCACTATGCCAGTTTTTCATTCATTATATGTATGTTCACTGCTATTTGTTTCTTTTGCAATAAAAAAAAAAAAAAAGTTTAATTCAGCTGTCACCTCCATTGCAAGTTTCAGTTTTTTAATAACCTACTTCTCAATCATGTTTAACCACAGCCTCACCAATTCCGTAAATTTGACTCTATTCATTTTTTTTATCTTTTTCCTTCATGTGTCTATTTTTCATCTCATGCTTCATATTTTATATTATGTGTGATATATTCAGATCATCTACTCAGTAATGGTAATGCCCATATCTCTTACTCAGCTTTTCCCTATTTGTAACACCTCCTAGCACTTATTGAAATAGAAAAAAACTATTATATCACTTCTTTTCTTGACTTCAAGGAGTCCTGCTGCACCCCTGTTAGTGTGTGAATAATAAAACCGATTTTTTCTTCCTGGATTATTTATTAGTTTACTTGATGAATGAACTGACCACCCTTCTTGAAGCTTTTTCAACTATGACCTGGGCCACAGAAACAAGAGAAATATTATGTGCATATGATCATGTAATGCAGCCAGTCAAACAGCATTATTTTTTGAAGCGTTTGATGGCTGGTGGGAGGAACCAGAGTGCTTGAAGAAAATCATTAGAAGCATGGGGATGACATGCAAAAGTAAACTTAAATGTTTGGTGCTGTTCATAAATATTGTGCCCCATTGCATGGGGCTGGCATGCTGTCTAAACCACATACATGTAATTCACAAAGTGGACAGTGTACACTCAGTAAGAACATACCCTACTGCACACAGGGACTCCTCCAGGTAAGCAGTGTGTAAGCAAATAAGATCTCTGCAGCACTGACCATGATTCACACATGTGTGTTTTATAGATTACACTGCAATGCAAGGTCAGGAGTTTATGGGATTGCAGCTGTGGACTATAAGAAGCAAAATCTATGGTCCCACACCTGATGTGGTGGTCAGCGTAAGACAGTTGAGCAACTAGATAACTGTTATTAGTAAAGAAAGTGCAAACAGACATTTGCTCTTCAAAAAAATGCAGGCCAGTTCTTGGAGAGGGCAGTACAGAGTATCCCAGTGATGTAAAAGAGCTCTCAACAGTGGGAGCAGTTAGACAAGTAATGTCTCTCTTCCACTAGCATACATATTAATGGGATTTCCTCTATGGTCATAGGTAATGAGCTTGTTTTTATTAGGAACTGCTATTGTCCATGATGACTGAGGACAGGGCTATATAGACCTCTAAGCATTATGACTAGTGTCAGAAGTGCACAGTTTTGACTATAGCCAGAGACAGGGACAATCATCTGAGCCCTATCCATTCTCTGCTTACAAAGAATAGACACATTCAGACAAAACAGCAGTACAGAGAGGACCGAAACTGTACACATATCATCTGCATTTGAGGATCTTGTCTGTGATCATCCCTGGTTGGGACATTTTACCACCACCATGGAAGATATGATATTCAGGTTATTGCATTGCTCACCAGCCACAGTGGTGGACTAGCTGTGTATTGCACAGTCTTTTTAGTGGCATGTGTATTCTTTTTATGAATTTACTAAAGTGACTCGGGTAGGAATTGAACATCAGACTGTGGAACAGCAAAGGAGAAATCTAACCACTAATCTATTACATAGCCCACCAAGCAGACTGGAAAATCCATTTGTTTTTCTAAAGAGAGTGCTTTTGCTGTGAGCCTCTTGAGAGGAGGGTGTTGACATCATTTGTACCCATGAGCTTTTTTTCTCCTATTATACAATCTCCTTCTCACTGCTAAAAGGCAGGAGAACTCAGAGGATATGTAGCCATCTTCTTCAGGTACAAGCTGAATGTATATATCTCTGACAGCTGAAGCTTGGTGATCACTGCAGTGAAATAAAGGATGACCAAGCAATAGCCCTAAGCTACATTTATTTATTTATTTAGTTAACATTTGTTGACCGGGAATGTCCGACTAGGTTCCACAGAGCCTGTTTTCAGTGGAGGACCGGGGAGAAATGCTCCAGATGCATATCTTTGGAATTACATGAATTTCACCACTGCAGTGACTACCACTGTGGCCAGCCATGATGTTATGGTTATGAGGTATAACATAATAGTTACTGGAGCAGCAGGCAGCACTGTACGTTCTACAGAAAAAGGACTATGACAAAGTACTAAACAAGAAAGGCTGAATGTAGCAGAGAAGACTGTGCAGCCTAAATATAGATGCACAGTAGGCAGTCATTGGGTTTGAAAGGAATTTATGGCTAGGGCACACAGAACAGGAGATGTGAATCTACTAGGAAGCCTGGAAGTAAGGCTTCTGTCAATAAATTGGATGAGTCAAACTCGCTGAATAGTGTACCCACCAAAACAGCTAGTGTGATAAGTTTACACATCATTTTTTTTTCAGGTGGACAGAACCCCCTGCATCGCAAGGGAGGACTTCACTACCACACTTTGTAACTTATGTATTATAATTCTGTGGTCACACCACTGTGGGGAAGTAGAACCTCTTCCAAACGATTAAAAACCCTGTCTCACAAAAGAGCCAAGTCACAATAAAACATTCATAGAATGGACATTTTCATGAACTTTGGACTGTGGAGAGTGCCTTTTGCCTGTTACAATTTGTTATATGGTATATCTTCCTAGCACAGATTTAGCAAACCGTTTATGCAAAGTATAGTGCATACCTATGTCTGATGCATTCCCACATTGGTATATAGTGAAATAGTGCACAGTGGTGAAGAACTGTATTTCAGGAGCAGACCACATAGGAGACTATCCAGGCTATAGAGAGGTAACACTTCATTTTTATATCTATTTTATAACAGTAGAATAGGCACCTGAGTGGTTGTCAAGTGTATTTGGAGTGCACAGTAGTGCACCACTATGTATCTTATTTTACTTATTTAGAATGCACAGTAACTCATGACTGGCTATTATAACATGAACTCTCATGTGCATATAGACTACAGTATAGCTGTACCACACAGCAGCCATAAGGAGACAGTGATATACACATTGGCCTACTGAGGCTTGGCAAGTTTGTAGGGGCAAATTGTGCAATACAGAATGTTTTTTCAACTACTATGCGATTATTCTGAATTTTTGAGTTATACTACCCATTTGTATCCCTTTTGAGCTTCAAAGCAGTGAATTATTTCACAAATGTAATTATTTTTTCAAGTTTGCATGCAGACTTTGAGCTGCAGAGAAAAAAGTACAATGCATTAATATATGATATTGTATTATGCAGTCACTGTGCAAAATCAACAGTAGTAAGTGAGCACAGATGACATAATGGAAACTTAACATACTTTGTGCATAGTCCATTTCAGGGTCATAGGGAGCTGGAAGCATAAAAAGAATAGAACGAACTGACAACAGATGATAAAAAATGATGAAAGTTTAATGTATAAAGTAAGCGCTTTCGCAATAAAACACAAATCGCTTCCTCAGACTCTAACTAACACATATGACCTCTCTAAATTTAAACCATGTCATGTCCAATCATACAACTTCTCATTGATGACATCATGAAATAAATATATGCAAAGAATAGTTGGAACAACAACATATAAAAATAGTCCTATAAAAACAACAACATAACTTAATTACTAATACACCGAATAAAAATATTTATGTATCAATGCTTAAGAGGTCTTGCTTTTAAAAAAGGTTTGAGTGACACTGCACTATTTAACCCTGGATAGCTATCTGCCTTCAATAACATAATCCATTTCTGTTCCACTTCTTCTACAATATTACTCATGTCCCCACCTGTAATGTTCGGTCGCACAACCTGTAGGGCCATGAAATTAAAAATATGTAATGGGCTTGCAGACTGCACATGCTTTTCCAGGGAACTAGTTTCTTTCTTATTGTTAATGTCCCTCAGATGTTCCTGTATACGTTCTTTAAATATCCTATCAGTTTTACCAATATAAAAGGCATGTCAGATTATACAGAAACTAAAATATACCAGATGTTTAGTCCTGCAATCAGCATAGAAATCTATATTTATTTCAAATTTGAGGGTCTGATGTTGAAAGGTAGATTTACTATATACATAATTGCATGCCATGTACTTTCTACATGGAAAAGTCCCGGTTCTTTGAGAAACTATTCTTTTATTTCTATTAGAACTTGCTTTACAGCATAGCTGCCTCTTTAATGATTTTTTTTATTCTTAAAAGAGAAACTGGGCTTATTATCTATCACCCCCTGCAGTTCATTTATAGTTGTCAGGATACCCCAATTCTTTTCGAATATCCCACAGAATCTTCTGATGTCACTCAAGTAAGTTATCGGAAACCTGACCTTACTCATGTTGTTCTCATGTGGTAATGTATTCTGAACATCACTCAAAAAGTAGGGGTCCCCCTGTATTTACGTCCTTCATACATTTATTTAATGTGATCATCTATTTCCTTTTTATTATAAACTCTCTTCCTAAAATCACCTTCTAATAAAGTGACTGCTTCCTGTAGGCCCTCTTCTGTATTGTGAATTCTGCTCATCCTCATAAATTGCCCTTTAATTACATTCTTGCAGACATGAGTAGGGTGCATACTGCTCTTATGCAGTATACTATTTCTATGTGTAGATTTCCTATATAAACCAGTAACTATTTCTTGTGATGGGGTTTTTGTACTTTAACATTAAGGAAATCAATTTCATTGTCTGAGTATTGATACATGAACCTTAAAAATCAGTTGTACTATGTAAATAGTTTACAAATAATTCCAACCTATCTCCTCCCCACAGCAAAAAAACATCATCAACAAGACATGTGTACCATAGAACTTCATTGAAGAAATTACAACCCTCTGACAAAACACTAGTCTCCCATGAGACCAATGTTAAGTTGGCCAAGCTATTGGCACAGGCTGTGTCCATAGCTACGCCAACCTTCTGTAAATATATACACTCATTGAAGATAAATATATTGTTTTCTGAAATAATTTCCAGTAGGCTACAGATCAACTCAATTTTGGTATTACTATACACCTTTTTTAATGTTAAGCCAAAGTGGTTAGAAAAAACATTTTATATAGCCCACCTAATCATGAAGGGATTCACATCTAGATCAGGGGAGGTCATCGTACCTCTTTACTCATCCCTCAACAGGCCCATAATTGAGTACAATGCCCCTTTTAGGATGTACCTTACCAGACACCTGCAGCAACTGGAAAGACCCCAAAAGTACCTCACCAAGAGGATCAAAGGGCTCAAACAGATGCCATATGCTGCCGGTTAAAGAAATTCCAGCTCTACTCAGTGGCATACCGCTTGCTCAGAGGCGATCTGTGCCTGACGTATAAAGCCATGTCCAACCCAGAATTAATGGACATGCTGCACCTCAGAAAATCTAAATCCCATCGAGCTACGCGCTCGAGAGACTTGAACCTCAGCACTGAAATAAATAGGACATGCTGGAGGGACAGATTCATAACCCAGAGGCTCCCTTCACTCTGGAATAAAATCCCAGTCCAGGTCAGGCAGAGTCCCACATTGACTCTCTTCAAGAGGAATCTTGATGAGTGGATGGGAGATCATAGGTTTACCCCGGCTATCACTTCTGTGTCACTGTTAGACAGAGGCACAGTATACTAACCTCAAAAAACGCATAGCAAAATTAATTTAAAATGGGTGGCGAAAGCCAAACAAACTCTGGCTAGGCTTATAAATGCCCTAGGGCAGATAGCCTAGTATGAACCTATGAACCTATGAACCTATAAGCAGGTCACAAATCTTCTCTATCTGCCAATTATTGGGAATCACCATGAATAGTGACACTATAGCCATGGTGACAAAAATAAAATCACTCTTTATATTGGTCATAATTTCATATAGTGATCTAAGAAAAGTTTTTGTGTCCTTTAGTACTGTATCACAACCTTCCAATACGTGGTGTAGGCACTTCTCAACATATATCAAAAGGGCTTCAGTAGCCCATCCTCTGCTGGAGACAATAGGTCTCATGGGAGGGCAGTTTATGTCTTTATGAACTTTTGGTAAATCATAAATCATAGGAATAGTGGGATACTCAACATTAAAATAATTAAATAATTCCTCAGTAATATCATGTGAAATGAACAAATCGAAAATGAAGACTGATATTCTATCCATAATAGTCTTAGCTTCCCTATCAGAAATAGAAAGGTAAGTGTTAGTATCACTAATAGTTGCAACATTTGTTGTATATAAAAGAGTTTATCCATAATCACTACCCCACCCCCTTTATCTGCAGGCCTAACTTCAATACTAGATAAACCCTTGAGTTGCAATAAAGCTTCATTTTCATTCTTGCTTAAATTATAAAAAAGAGATTAATTCTTTTGATTAAATTCTGACCCAATTTCCTTTTCACAGACTGAAACAAAGGTTTCTATGGTGGGGTGTGGTTTAGGTATAAATGTGCTAGGCTTTTTAAAAATTGTATCGGTCACTATTTCATTTGAACCAAACATTGTCTTAAGCATTAAAGAGAGTGCAAACAGTCTGAGTTCTTTCAAAAGCTCAAATAGTGCTGTTTTCTGTGCCGGAATAAAAGTTAATCCCTTACTTATCGATCTGTGATGTATCTTTCACTTCTAAAAAAGATGATATACTGGAGTTAATTCCTTTCCTGTAGTTCATAGTTGTTCTAATTTCATTGTCGCCATTACTTTGAGGAGAATCCCTTCTCTCAATTTCAGCACGCTCTAAAGACCTCATCACTGCTTGCTGAGTCACAGGTTGCACATTGCTATCGCGCTCTATCTCAGTGTTATTAGTTAAAGGGATAGCACCAACTGATTCCCTTCTATGCATAGTGCTATCATTATTCTGAGATGGAACAGTGACATTATCAGCCATTCTGGGAGCCATCCGTTTAGGCCATGAGAAGACTTCCTTGCACTGAAAGTCATTTAAGTCTCTTTGTAATTTCTTAGTTTTAGTACTAAGTAGACTTTTCTCATAGCTTAGAATGCTGTCATATAAATCATCTAATTTAGTACCAACAACTTCAGTAGAATAATTGTTCATTAACAGATGTTGCAAGGCTTCAATTTCTAGAGCCAAAACTTTTTCATGAGGTTTAAAAAATTCAATTAGCAAATACATATAGCCATAACTTAACTGAAGATTTAATTGTTGCCACTTTTGTAGCAATTCAGGGTAAGTATTGCCATACATAGGCATTGTGAATACTCTTAAACCTCTAGGTACTATCTTGTATTTTAATGATGCCTCCAGGTGGAACCTCTGCCATTGTACACATCAGTGTATTGGAAGGTTGTGATACAGTACTAAAGGACACAAAAACTTTTCTTAGATCGCTATATGAAATTATGACCAATATAAAGAGTGATTTTATTTTTGTCACCATGGATATAGTGTCACTATTCACGGTGATTCCCAATAATTGGGGGATAGAGAGGATTTGTGACCTGCTTAACGTTAGAAAGGTGTATAGTAATACCAAAATTAAGTTGATCTGTAGCCTATTGGAAATTATTTCAGAAAACAATATATTCATCTTCAATGAGTGTATATATTTACAGAAGGTTGGCGTAGCTATGGGTACAGTCTGTGCCAACAGCTATGCCAACTTAACATTGGTCTCATGGGAGACTAGTTTTTTGTCAGGGGGTAGTAATTTCTTCAATGAAGTTCTATGGTACACACGTCTTGTTGATGTTTTTTTGCTGTGGGGAGGGAGTATTGATAGGTTGGAATTATTTGTAAACTATTTACATAGTACAACTGATTTTTTAAGGTTCACCTATCAATACTCAGACAATGAAATTGATTTCCTTGATGTTAAAGTACAAAAAACCCCATCACAAGAAATAGTTACTGGTTTATATAGGAAACCTACACATAGAAATAGTATACTGCATAAGAGCAGTATGCACCCTACTCATGTCTGCAAGAATGTAATTAAAGGGCAATTTATGAGGATGAGCAGACTTCACAATACAGACGAGGGCCTACAGGAAGTAGTCACTTTATTAGAAGGTGATTTTAAGAAGAGAGGTTATAATAAAAAGGAAATAGATGACAGCATTAAAGAAATGTATGAAGGACATAAATACAGGGGGACCCTCTACGTTTCGAGTGATGTTCAGAATACATTACCACATGAGAACAACATGAGTAAGGTCAGGTTCCTGATAACTTACTCGAGTGACATCTGAAGATTCTGTGGAATATTTGAAAATAATTGGGGTATCTTGACAACTATAAATGAACTGCAGGGGGTGATAGATAATAAGCCCAGTTTCTCTTTTAAGAATAAAAAATCATTAAAGAGGCAGCTATGCTATAAAGCAAGTTCTAATAGAAATAAAAAAATAGCTTCTCAAAGAACCGGGACTTTTCCATGTAGAAGGTACATGGCATGCAATTATGTATATAGTAAATCTACTTTTCAACATTAGACCCTCAAATTTGAAATAAATATAGATTGCTATGCTGATTGTGGGACTAAACACCTGGTATATTTTAGTTTCTGTATAATCTGACGTGCCTTTTATATTGATAAAACCGATAGGATATTTAAAGAACGTATACAGGAACATTTGAGGGACATTACCAATAAGAAAGAAACTAGTGCCCTGGCAAAGCTATGCAGTCTGCAAGCCCATTACATATTTTTAATTTCAGGGCCCTAGATGTTGTGCAACCGAACATTAGATGTGGGGACATGAGTAATATTGTAGAAGAAGTGAAACAGAAATGGATTATGTTATTGAAGGCAGATTATTATTATTGAATTATTGTTATTGAATCCAGGATTAAATAGTGCGGTGTCACTCAAACCTTTTTTAAAAGCAAGACCTCTTAAGCATTGATACATACATATTTTTATTCAGTGTATTAGTAATTAAGTTATGTTGCTGTTTTTATAGGACTATTTTTATATGTTGTTGTTCCAACTATTCATTGCATATGTTTACTTCATGATGTCATCAATGAAAAGTTGTATGATTGGACATGACATGGTTTAAATTTAGAGAGGTTATATGTGTCAGAGTCTGAGGAAGCGATTTGTGGTTTATCGCGAAAGTGCTTACTTTATACATTAAACTTTCATAATTTTTTATCAGCCGTGGTCAGTTCGTTCTACTCTTTTTATGCTTTATGTTTTGAGATGAATACCGATTGTTAACGCAGTCAAGGAACTTTTTTGCAACTTCATAGGGAGCTGGAGCCTGTAGCAATTTTCCATGAGTGCAAAGCAGAAGAACTAAGACTGTAAAGTAAAGGAAGTAAATAGTTTGGGAAGAAATAGCCAGGGAATTGTTATGGCTAGGCTTGTATAGGCCCTAGGGCTGAGAGCCTAGGTCCAACCTATGAACCTATGAATTGAATACCACATCTGTGTGCAAATGTCTCTTTTAGTGGTTGTTTGTATGCAGCTGTGACTACATGTCTTGGCATGATGATGATTTGTTTTTAGAAAGCTATAACAAAGCAGCACAGTGGTGCAGTTGATTTGCTTTTAGAAAGCTATAACAAGGCAGCACAGTGGTGCAGTTGATTTGTTTTCAGAAAGCTATAACAAAGCAGCACAGTGGTGCAGTTGATTTGTTTTTAGAAAGCTATAACAAAGCAGCACAGTGGTGCCATTGATTTGTTTTTAGAAAGCTATAACAAAGCAGCACAGTGGTGCAGTTGATTTGTTTTCAGAAAGCTATAACAAGGCGGCACAGTGGTGCAGTTGATTTGTTTTTAGAAAGCTATAACAAAGCAGCACAGTGGTGCCGTTGATTTGTTTTTAGAAAGCTATAACAAAGCAGCACAGTGGTGCAGTTGATTTGTTTTCAGAAAGCTATAACAAGGCAGCACAGTGGTGCAGTTGATTTGTTTTTAGAAAGCTATAACAAAGCAGCACAGTGGTGCCGTTGATTTGTTTTTAGAAAGCTATAACAAAGCAGCACAGTGGTGCAGTTGATCTGTTTTCAGAAAGCTATAACAAGGCAGCACAGTGGTGCAGTTGATTTGTTTTTAGAAAGCTATAACAAAGCAGCACAGTGGTGCAGTTGATTTGTTTTTAGAAAGCTATAACAAAGCAGCACAGTGGTGCAGTTGATTTGTTTTTAGAAAGGTATAACAAAGCAGCACAGTGGTGCAGCTGATTTGTTTTTAGAAAGCTATAACAAAGCAGCACAGTGGTGCAGTTGATTTGTTTTTAGAAAGGTATAACAAAGCAGCACAGTGGTGCCATTGATTTGTTTTTAGAAAGCTATAACAAAGCAGCACAGTGGTGCAGTTGATAGCGCTGGCGTGTCTCATCATTTGCTTTCAGTTTGGTTGATAGCCGGCTGAGAGCAGGTGTTTTGCAATCTGGATCCCGTAGCAAGCTTGTTTATAGACAGGCCTTACAGTGAAGTACATCACTTATACTAAGGACAAGTGTTTCAGAATCAGGACAGACGTAGAATGAGAGCAAGTGTTTTGGAATCTGGCAATGTGTTCTGTTGGACTTAGTGCAGTAGAGGTAACTAAATAGGAGTTCACATATTCAAAATATTATTTTTATTGTCAGAAAAGACAGGTTACTTAAACTGACATTGTGATTTAAACTTTATTTATTTCCTTTTTAGCATCTTTGATATACTATTTAATATCTTTTTGTTTGTGCTAGTTTTATTTTTTTATACATTAAAAAATTACTTTTCTTCCTTATCATTTTATCTATTCTTATTGCACCATGCAAGGATTTTAGATATCTTACAATTCACATGTATGCTATTATTTTTCAGTGAAACAGGGCATATATTTGAAAGTGCATCCCCTTTCCATACCATTCAAGGAAGCAAAAAGTACTGCTCAGTTTACAGATTTTGCAATGTCTCTAGCTAGTTCAGAATTAACATGATTAAAGTCATATAGCTTAAAAATTGAAATGTGGACATAAAAAGGTATCAAATATGATAGAGATATTATCTAAAACCCTCAATGGTTTCATGACTTTGACATTTCTAACTATACTTAAAGATTTCGTGAACACCAAATCTAAAGTATTGGCTCCTTATGTGAGAAAGTAAATCATCTGAATGGAATAGGGTCAGCAAATTCAGAATCTAAATAAGTAGATTATTTTCTCAAGTTATCTTAGGATAGTTGAAGTCACCCAAAAGTGTAGTGAGAGACTCAGACAACTGAGATGACATTTCTTCTAAAATATCGTGTTGTTTCACAGTTCTACAAGGTGTAAAATAACAACACACCGTAATAATTACATAAACTATTTACCAGCAAATACACAACCTGTCAGTGTGGATACACATAAACCACATGTCCTTGTATGGAGTTATGTAAACAAAGAGTTAGAAGGTCACACTGAAAAACCAATCAGAAAAAACTAAATGAAAACTCCATCCAAGCTAGAACTTCCAATGAGTGACCTCCCAAACCTCCTGTAACAGAGGCACATGGGATATATGCAAATTACCCTTATGAACATCAGGTGTTTCAGCTATATGGTGATTCTGATTGCCCGTGACTTTTACATTTGAAGTCGTTTTAATGGACAATTTCAGGCCAATAAAGTCAAACCCCAGTAGCTATGGATATGCATATTTAAATATTGCCAGATCCTCTTCCACCTTTTACTATTTAACTTTTTGTATTGGATCTAAAAACAAATCTACTTATTTTCTCACTAAGGCAGTGATTATTTCCTTCCCCTTGTAACCCAGATGTATTCTGTCTGAACAAAACAGATTCTTATGAGAAGCATCTTCTTCCCAGCATGTCACTTTTTCAAAGAGAACTGCCATAACAAGTTGTTAAATAAGCTCATAGTCAGAGAAATTAGGGGTTCAAAAAATTTCACTCCACACACCTGTTAAAGTTTTTCAGTCCTTCAGAATTCAAAAACTTTCAGAATGGCTTCTTACATATAACTGAAGAGAAAATTTTAATATTCATGACATCTGCATGAATGAAAAAGTATTTATCGTACAGTGTATTAGTCCACATACTTGACAGATGGCTAGGTACAAAAGTTAAGCTTGTATCAGAAAGGCTGGATGTGCCTATGGAGTCTTTACTCAGAGACATCAATAAACATGAAAGTAGTTGGGAGACATTTTAATTTCTTTGCCATACTTGAATCAGAACATTCAGGACTAATAAGATTTTGTGTACACTTTGTCAAACAGATCTTATTAGGATGGTTAAAATTAAATTCCCAGGATATTTAGACCACTATTATTCATTTGGGCTACTTTATGAGAACTATGATTCTGGGTGTAAGGACCAGGCCAGGCAAAGGAAGGACTCATATGCTATTATTATTATTTACAGATTATTTGCTATTAATGTCATCACAGTGAATTTAAGTACCAAGTTCATAAACCCTCCTTTACTACAGTTACATGTCCTTGTTTCTGTTTGTGATTCTCCTTCTACTTGCCTAGATCCTCAATCAGTGACATTGTCTGCTTTATGAACGTTATTATCTTCACTAAGTACATCGTGCTCTGTCTCACCGTGAGTCTTGATTTTTCATTATCAAGCAAAGTTTCTATCTATATTGCTTTTTTGATGTTTCTCCATAAGAAGCCTGAGACTCCAAGTCTTTAGTGTTACTGCAGTGTTGACATAATGAGCAATCATTCCTTATAGAACCTTATTTCTAATTACTATCATGTTTGGTCTTAAGCATTTTTATGGAACCCTATCTTACATAAGAGAATTAAGGCAGAGTACTGAAGATAAGAGAGATGGGATATTCTTACAGAGAAAAACAAATAAAAAACACAACATACCCAATTTTTGCTATGCATGCTCTTCACCACTTTATATGGCAAATGCAGACACACCCATCACATAGTCACATCACCAAACTTTCCAAATATCCCTGCCAGTTTTCCCTGTGCCACTTCTACTCTTCCCTACTGGCATTACTTATTCAGGCTAATAGGTCATTGGTGAGACAGCTCATCCAAGTTATCGAAGACCACCCACCAGTCTGTCTCTAGACATTTATCTTTTAATGGGGACCTTTCTTTGAACAAGGACTGTTGACCATGCATCCTTTTAAATGAGTCAGGTTTTCACAAGTTGGACTGATAATTCGCTGCTGCTATTCCTGAACTCATCTTTTGGGATGAAGCTTGATATAGACTTATTGGCCTTCCAGATGTTGTCTCTTAGTGGCAGGAGTGATATATACCTCCTTTTCCTTGTCTGCCCAGCCAATCAGCCACCATTTATTTTTGCCTTCCATAGTGTTTATGTAAAAAAATGCAAAAGTATTGTCAACTTAGACATCATTCAATTAAATGATCAGAAATTATTTGGAGCAGAACTACTCATCATGTGTCATATCTTAAATTGATGGGAACAGCTGGACCCTTTTCTAATGCATTATTGAGTAAAGCATTCAAAGTAAAGTAAATTCACGGTGTTGTGTATGCTTGCTAGACCACTTTCTCTCTTTCATTCAGAATCTGCAGCATTTAATTATCAGATGTCTCAGATTGCCTGTAAATTGATTTAGATGACTTACCTGGTGGGCTTTCCCTATCTACATGCCTGAAGCATCATTGTCTATTGTTCTAACACCTCCTACAGCCATGCTTCAACAAAGCCAGCAGGATCATGCCGACCTATACCTTCCCTCAATCCAACAGTTCTGAAGTTCTCATACCTGGAGCAATTCTCCAGCTATTCTTGGAAAGTTCTCATGGTTTTCATCAGGTTTGTAAATTTACTTCTCATGTTACTTAGCTTTGTCTTCCAAATGAGTTTGCTTTCTGAGGCACATTAATAACTGTATTTTTTATGTGTTCTGTGTCAAAGTAAATGGATGAAGTCATTTCCATGAATATTAATGTCAAAATGTCTGGTTGTTCGTGGACTTTATTAATGCTACTTTCAATGCCTATTCCTACTAGCTCTAAAATTAGCAGAATGCCAGCCCATTTGACAAATTATTTCTGTTGTTAGTTATGGAAACCAAATCTCTATTCGGAACCACACTAAATTTCAAAAATCATTGCTGGAACAGAACAGATGACTTAATCAGCCATCTTTGTTCAGGCTCAGTAGTGTCTCCTACTGTTACATTGCAGAGTTGTTTCAGAAATGGGTTAGTGCTCTTACTCAGGCTGCTTATGTCATTTACGTATACACTTTGTACCATACACCTAGTTGGCATTTAGTAACTTAATGCTTCAGCAAGCCTACTGCATATGTATATTAAAATCAGTAAATTATATTTTCTCTGTATTTTACATGTACTGGCATTGTACAAAATGCAAGATGTCTCTGCATGTCATCATTTGTACGCATTGCACTGTGATTATGAGAATATTCAGAATAAAATAGGGTATAAGCCATGGTCTGTACATATTGCACTGTGATTATGAAAGTACTCAGAATAAAAGAGGGTATAAGTCATGGTTACCTAATGTTTTCATATTCTGACACTTGTACTCCTGATGCATATCTTATGCCAAAACTAAGAGCTGTGGTTTATGACAGCTGGTTTAGTCAAGCAGAGGTAGCACTAGCACATATTTTATAAACCAACAAAGTAAAAAAATCTGTGAAGGGATAGTTATGTGTTTTTTGGTTATTTTAACTTCAATAGCTGCTTCACCTTTATGGGTGACTGTGGTGGTGCAGAGGTTAGCATTGCCACCTCACAGCAAGAGGTTCTCGGTTCAATCCTCTGCTGAGGTGCCTTCTGTGTGGATTCTGCTTGTCCTCACTGTGGTCATGTGGGTTTCCTCTGGGTGCTCTGGTTTCCTCCCAAAGACATGCTGTAGGTGGATTGCACACTCTAAATCAGCCCTAGGCATGCATGTGTGTGCCTTCTGTGGAAGGTTGGGTGCTGGGCTGGTAATTCGACACTGTAAAACTCCACTGCCAATCATGAGCAGACAGGTGATCTGCTGTGGTGACCCCTAACTGGGAAAAGCCAGAAGAAGCTATTTCACCTTTATAAAGGCATGCATTCAACCTTCAGTTAGTCAACCTGATGGTTTTGTCATATTTGAGGATTATATCAAAAACACTGCAGATATCATGCAATCTTTGAATTCTGCAAGGAAAAGTTCAGTTATGTGCTTGCAATACATAACTAAAAAATCATCTTCAGGGATAGATATATCACCAAAACAAATCTGGAGTCATTATTTTATTTTACTGAGCTATATATGATTAGCAGATTCATTGTTTAATAACCTAGTGTGGTAAATACTATACCCACTATCAATTCTTTCTATTCAGCAGTTGTTGTTGTGTGTCTTTTGGCTTTTCCTGGTTAGGGGTTGCCACAGTGGAACTCCGGTCTGCTAATGATTGGTAGTTAATTTTTATGTGCCAAGTTACCAGCCCTGATGCACAACCTTCAATGAAGGTATGCCCATTCACGCATGTCTCCACGCAGAAGACGCTCTAGCTGAGAATTGAACCGGACAGCGTCTTACTGTGAGGCGACAACGCTATTACCTACTATGTACGGTAAGCAAATAGACAGGTATACATATGCAAAACATAACATTTAATAAACTGCCCTGCAGATGGTTTCAGCTCAGCAAAACTTTTTCTTAACTGTCATTGTGGTAGCAAATGAAATTATTAACCTGCAGAAAAAAATTCTGTTTTGAAGTCTTTGTATATGTAGCCTGTAATACTCTAAAAAAATCACCATTTGGAGCAAATTCAAGAAAGGTTGGTTATAGAGATTACTATTCTGAGTATGTTTTATTCTGCAAATGCAGTATTATAATTCAAGGATCTTTCAATATATTGAAATGAAAAACATTTGCTATGACTTATCCATTCTGATATTATATATGAGAACTTGCACTGACAGAGAGTTAATCATTTTCTACTCAATATAACATTATATGACATATCTTTATAGTCTATACTTTACCAGCAGGCCTTAACCACAGTTATGCTGTCAGGTCTTTCATGTTTTTCTTCAATGCCTGCCATACATACAAATAGCATTATTGATTCATGCTGAAGTGATGGAAAAATCTGATGTGCTACGAGAGAAAATCATAACTTTAAGGTCATGTGCCATGGAAATCCAGAGAAAGTGTCACTGTGGGTCGCAATATTGTCGACTAATAAGATGGTTTATTCTGACAGGTCTCTTGTGCTTAAGAATGCCCTAACAAAAAATAGTGAATTGTTTTGCAACCATTCACAGAAAATGATATATTACTACTCTAATAGTGCATTCTGCAAGCTGTTATATTTAAAACACCTTGGGTTATGTGCTTTCCTGTCACCACTTATTTATGTCTTCCAGAGACTTAAAGCCTAAAGCATTACATCAAAGTAAAATGACTTGTAAATGTGACTGTTGGTTTTTGCTTTCCATACATCTAGAGGCGGGTTTCACTTCATTTTGAAGCATTTGCTTACTTTTCCCCAGACAATCCCACTTCATCTGCACTTTAGATCTAGTTTGCAGAACTGACCAAGGCAATTGCTAGGAAATATGCTTTGTAAGCTTTTGCTTGTTCATTATTGCCAGGACCCATCTCGCTAACATTATTCAAGTGCTCAGTCAATGCCTACCTTTGACATGTTGAAACTACTCTGCTATTATTAGAAATGTTTCACTTAGTACAGTAATGGTATTCTTAAATTCACTGCTATAGGACTTTGTAGAACAGTTTCACTCCCACCTCCAACCCACTCCAATTGCATTTGTTGATAGTGGGCTTATTATGGAACTGTTTTACAGTTATCTACAAGGTGAAAGAAAGAAACCAGATTTACAGCAAATCTCAATTAATTTTATGCAACTATATCCATCATCACTGTTACAGCTGCCCATACATTTCACTGTATAAATAGTTTAACCTATTCTTTGCTCACCTTTATCTGCCAATTAGAGCAATTGTTTTTCACTTAAATATTTAGAATAGCTCGTGGGCGGCCATGGTGGTGCAGTAGTTAGCATTACTGCCTCATAGCAAGAGGTTCTCCAGTTTGATTCTCGGCCGGGGTGCCTTCTGTGTGGAGTCTGAATGTCCTCCCTGTGGTCACATGGTTTTTCTCCAGGTGCTCCGGTTTCCTCACACATCTCAAAGACATGCAGAAGGTGGATTGGGCACTCTAAATTGGCCCTAGGTGTGAGTGTGTGCATGTGTGTGTCTTCTGCGGAAGGTTGGGTGCCGGGCTGGCAACTTGACACCGTAAAACTCCACTGCCAATCATGAGCAGACAGATGATCAGCTGTGGTGACCCCTAACCGGGAAAAGCCAAAAGACGAAGAAGAAGATTTATAATAGCTCATGCTCTTTAAGTGAGTCATAGAAAGCATGGTGCTTGCTGAATTGCAACAACACATCTGAATGTTTCAGCATGTTTATTTATTTTTTTTATTGAACACAAAGTTTATATTTACTTAGCTTAAACAGAAGGACTACACTAGTCATTCACTTATTCATATCCAAGGTATTAGTGCCTCAATCAAACATACACACATGCATACATAAACACCAGCATGTGTACATACACACACAAACACATACACACACACACACACACACACACACACATACATATACATATATATATATATATATATATATATATATATATATATATATATATATATATATATATTATATATCTAGCATATATAGTTATATTTATATATGTATATATCTAGATATAGGTACACATATAATACAGTGCTGCTCTGGGAAGAGACAGAAAATATTACATTGCAAAGCAGGAACTTGAACAAGATCCAAACTCAACATATATGATGGCAGTCCATCTTACCTCACACAGACTCATATACTCATGCTGACATGCACACACAGGTCCAGGTTAACATTGCCTATCCGCCTGCAATTTGGCATGGAGAGAGAAAAATAATGATCCTGGCAAAGACTAGTATGAACAAAAGAATAGACTCCCTGTCAGATAAAACATTTGATCTTTCACTGTGTTAAACTAAAAATAAACTGTATCATGGCATGAAATTGCAGGAGAGCTACATAAATTATAACACAAACTCTACCTTATGCACATCACCATTACACTTAACATTATAGCTAAAATTTCATTGAAAATCTTAATATCTATTATTTGTAAACATTTTTGTTTCAGAATTACACATGATTACATAAGCATTTTTTTGATGTAAATAATCAATTTTTGAAGTACAAACAACAAAAGATTAAAACTTTAATTAAAACAATTTCATATCTCTCATTTTTAGGCTTAAAAGATGCAGCATAATTAAATCCTGGTTCGTTTGTGCTGTGCAGTTTTGGAGAGGGATATTAATACAACAAAAAAAAAAACAGGAGTGCAGAAAGCTTAGA
The DNA here is from genome assembly GCF_019279795.1 of Protopterus annectens. Classification (NCBI taxonomy): domain Eukaryota; kingdom Metazoa; phylum Chordata; order Ceratodontiformes; family Protopteridae; genus Protopterus; species Protopterus annectens. Next base: position 1,410,904,324 of record NC_056739.1, on the reverse strand, counting down.
GAGAAACCACGAACTTGCTTCAGGCGAAATAAAATTTTAATACTATTCCACCGCCAAAACACGTAAAACATTAATGCTTTATATCACACCATGCGTTTTCTCGTTAGAAAACGCATGGTGTGATATAAAGCGTTAATGTTTTACGTGTTTTGGCGGTGGAATAGTATTAAAATTTTATTTCGCCTGAAGCAAGTTCGTGGTTTCTCTCTAAGCTTTCTGCACTCCTGTTTTTTTGTTACTGTGTTTTGGAGAGCATCCGTTCTTTTAGGATATTAATACAACAAATACTCTTGTGAGTGGTAGGAAGTAAAGAGGGAGCAGAAGTCTGAAACAAAGCATCAGGAAATGTTGTATGTTTACGTACAGCAGAAGTAATATCAGAAGAGAAATAAGTATTTTCTGTTACAGTCAGCGAAGCATCAGGAAATTTTGACACTGGCTGGAATGAAGATTGTTTATGCACCACAGAAACATTATTAGAAATTATACAGATATGTATTCTATTATACTCATCCATTAACTCTTTTATGTAAAGAGAGTATGTGCCAGACATTTTAGACTGTTTAGTAATATGAATGCATTTTTAATCCAGTACTTAAAGGGATCTGTAAAGCAGAGATACTTTTTAAACAATTGGATGTGGTTCTACAGCAATGATAAATGCAGAAATGTATGCCTGGTTGTGGATGGCACATTTGGCTATGCCTCCTTTTATGGGTCACGCTTGGACTGGTGACTAAGCTGTTTAACATTTACATATGTTTGTTTTCTGATGGCAGATCGGGTGTTCTGTTCAAACTAAATGAAGATGAATTGATGTATCAGGCAATAAAGACTGTTAAATGGTATAAAGGAAGAAATGTCAAATTTATTAACTTGACTTTTACAACTGTATATCTGATTTATGCAACCATTAGTTAAAGCTAAGGGGGTTCTTGTATGACAAAACTTAGGTCCTTTACAGGTAGCAGGGATGTTTTTAGGCAAATTGTATCCATTGGGCATCAGCGATGGTTTGTGACTTGCTGTCAGATCAGGAAAAACTAAAACTGGCCAAGAGTGTTATTATGCCAGGATTACAGATTATCTTGCAGGAGGTAAATTGGGGCATTCCATTAGTGAAAGGTGTGATATTTGTATTTTATATGACCCTATCGGATATTGATAAGGGTGTCTTCTGAATGCTATGAATGAATGGCTTTCTGAAGGGATATACAGTGAGAGGATATGTATCTTAGCTTAATAATAAAAGCCTGTAGGAAGGTTGATATCAATTAAAGATCTACTAATGGCTTATTGCACAGTGAAGTAAAGATTTAAGGATGTCTTATAGAATATTCTTGAGAAAGAAATGTGTTAATAGTAAAGGCAATAATGCTCATAGATTTTCTTTCCTTAGAAGAATCATTTTAATGATTCTATGTGACCAGTGGGGAGTTAAGATTATCACTTGCAACTAAAGCATTTTATACCTTAACATCTGTCTGTGAGTATATCATGAGGAAATATCACTTTGGATATCATTTGTTCTGTTTTCTAAGTAATGTCTATCCATCATCATCATCACCAATCCATTTTTCTCATTTTCTATATGAGATCAGGGTGTCACATCAACTGTCAATGCATCAATGCCACTGTGATACCTTCTTCAACAGTTCTGCCATCCTGCCATTGGGCTTTTTTATGCACTCCATCCTTCTCTTTGCTGGACATCCTTATTTCTTCTTGCCTTCTTCATGTCTCTCCCAAGTTTTCTTCTTCACCAAATTGATCACTGCCTTCCTGCATGTGTGCTTGAACTATCTTAATTTGTTCTCTTTGAACATCTCTGCAATTCAATCTACTTTAACTTAATCTCTGATGTCCTCATTTCTTCATCTGTCCCACAATATGCATCCTGTCATCCTTCTTATTCACTTCATCTCCATCACCTCAAGCTGGTTTAACTACTCTGCCTTCACTGCTCAAGACTCTGTACCATGCAGAAGTATTGGCCATACCACTATTTTGAACACCTTACTTTTCAGCTTCTTTGACATTTTTCTGTCACATACCACCCTTGACCCTCTGTGCCAGTTGATTCTAGCTTTGACATCCTCATTCAGACTACCCTTCTCCTCAACCATCCCTTCCAGATACTTGAAGCTCTTAGCCAGTTTCACTATTTTGCCTAGTATCTCCGTTTTCAACTTCCTCATATTTCGCCCACTTTCTATCATGACAAGTATTTTATCTTTACTCAGTTTCTTCTCATGAGCCTTCATTTATTTCCACTGTTACTTGATGAAGGTCTTGATCAGAGTCTGCTTGTAATGCTGCAGTGTCAGCTTTGCTGATCTTTTACATGTGACCTGTTTGCTAATATAGTGCATTCACAAGCACAAACAGCAGTGGGCTCAGAGCTTAACCCTGATGCACACCCACTGCCTCTGGTAATGCCTCTGTGAGTCTCATTGGATCCTTGTATATAACCTGTACTCTTTTATGTGATTTTGTGACTGTTTCACTTCCTGAACCATGTGTTGGCCACCATCAAACCATATGCTAGACAGAAGTGTAGAATGGCTTCTTCTTCTTTACTCCTGTTGCCAATTCAGTGAGCACCCAGACAGTCTTCATATCTTCAGTGAGTACCCAGACAGTCTTCATATCTTCTTCACTTTGTCCTGATATGAGCACTCAAGTAACCATCTATCAACACCAGCTCATGTTCTTCTATTTTTCTAGTTAATACTAGATGTTAGTGGATGACAGGGAAACACTTTAGCTATGAATAACAGGATATAGCGGGTGTACCCTGCAATTTTGAATTCCTTATGAATCCATTATTTATCAGCTAAGAAACGAAACTCTGGCATGGAGATGGCAGAAACAGGTTGTTTTGCTTATAGGGATGAGCTATCCTGCTGATCTTTTCTTAAAAATGTTATGTTCATCCCTCATTTACTGTCTGTAGGCAAACTAAAATTAAAGCACAATGATTTCCATTTTCATATGGAAACTAGTAAGGATATGGATGAAAAATATAACATAAGTTATATTCATTTTAAAAAGGAAGAGCTAGTGAAAAACATTCCCCAGGATTCATGAAGCTCGGCGCAAGGCCGGCGTTAGGCTTGCGCTGACCGTGCAGTGGGAAGATGGCGCAGTAGCACCAAATGCATAGTAATGAAGGCACGCTGCTGGCACAGCCACATGCACAGGAAAGGAGCGCAAGTGCATAGGGCGTGTTGAAGTGCTGCACAGAGGCGTGGAAATCGCAGCTGTCGATGTGCAACCTAAAATGCTTGCATATAACAAGTTGCAAGATAGTAGCCATGTCAGTGTCCCTGGATACTGAAACATATGCAAAGCATGCAAGAAAGTACCTGCGAACACAAAGTGATGAAGCAAACACAAATGCACAGTAGGGAATAACGGGTCCCTATCCTGCGAACAAATGACATGGAAGACCGTGTGGCCATAGTCCAACACAGTGTAGATAGCCATACCAAGTGGAAGTGAAATGCATCATATGTTAGCGATCCACCAGTAGGTACGTCCAGCCCAATGGTGAGGGTCACCAGCTGACCCATAATGTGAGGGAGGTTACACATCTGGGCAGATGTGTCCATAACAAAATACACGAGAAATGTAGATATCTAGCGACCGTATGTCTGAATTATATCCCACAAGGCATGTAATAGTCACATACAAAAGGTATGTCCGTATGTCACATACCAAATGTGATAGGAAATAGAATAAGCATGTAAATGAAACAGAAGGAGCATACAAACAGCCACAGCAATAAGGACACATGTAGGCTGAAAGGAACAGTATTATCTGTACCGTCAACTAGGATTACCACCTGTCCCACTTTGCGAGCGACAGTCCCACTTTGGGCAGTTGTGTCCTGACAAAAACATGTAACAATGGCAAATGTCTTGAGATTATAGGACAAAATTATTCCCTATACGTTATGTAATAGTTGCATTAAACAGGTTTCCTGTATCTAAATTACACAAATGTTATAAGAAACAGAATAAGCAACTGAACTGCAACAAGAATAAGCTGTTATATAGGCAAGAAGTCTAAGTTCTATCCTGTGTACTGACCGTGGGTATGTGTCGGCCTGTAAAATGTGAAGTGTGTACCAAAAATGTCCCACTTTGGCCAATTGAAAAGGTGGCAACCCTACCGTCGACTGTGGGGAGGCATTGTCCACTACAGTCGGACATGTGGACGGAATATATCCCATCCCGGACATAGGAAAATGTGGCATCCTTCCAATGAATACAACAGGCCGCCAAACTCTGGAAGTCACTGGTACAAGCCGAACTTGTCAGGATGTGTAACAGTCCAACGGGTAGTACCCGGGTATACCACACATGTAATGAAAGTGAAGTATGGGCGTGTACCTATGTGCGTGAGGTATAGCATGTGGAAAGCAAACATGGCAGGGTAGTCCACACAACCATACAGGTACCAGACACATGTAGGGTATTCAATGTGTTACTCTGGCCGTGTCATGGGTCAACAACCAAAGCACAGATGTATGGGGTGTGAGGAATCTGTGTGTGTGTGGTGGATGGGTAATGGTACAATCCTCCAAGGTGATACTGTGTCGTATGCAGAATAGGTGAACCGGAAGTGTATGAGGGAGCAGTGGGTAAAGCTGAAAGAAACACAAACACATGTATAAACAGCTGTAATACAAGCAGACAGGCCATACTGTAGAACACACTCCCACAAACAGAGGAATATTGAAATGTGTGATAAAAATGTATAGATATGTCACCGGCACATACCCACAGATTGGCCCTGATGGAACAGGCCATAACAAATGCAACACACCTGGATGGAACTGGCCATAACAAATGCAACACAACTGGATGCATAATGGACTACCCAGCATCCCCTCCACATCACACAACCTGCTCCCGCACCTGAACATCCACCAAATCAAGCCGTATGTGGCCTACTGGTTTGGTGCAGCCACAGCTACACATAATGACCACCACGCATATGTAGTAGGTAGTGTCAGCCTAGGCAGTTGCAGGATTGCACACGACCTCAGCACATTTTCGTAACTCCAAAAAGATGTTCAGTATTCCTCGTGTTGTGGATCGGTACAATGTTTGGATATCCCTCATGGGATATGTAACCTGTGTAAACATTAGAATGGAAGACATGAAGTCCAGTCCTGTAGATATCTGGACAGACGTTGGAATGTGCATTACAGGTGCATGACACTGTCCAGCCATAAGTGGTCATGCATAACCTACTACCCAGGATCAAGCACTTGCCCGTGACGCACGTGTCCTGGCACAAATAAGCGGAAATATATTGCACACATTTGCATAGTGGCAAATGGTATAAGGCTGATGAAGGCACTGACGTAAACAGGATAACCCTGATCTACTGTGTGAGGGACACTTAATGTGTGTGTAGATGTGACCGACCATACCTGTCAACCTCTGAGAGCAAGATATCTGGACAAAGCCGTGAATAAAAGTATACCTGTCAACCTCTGAGAGCAAGATATCTGGACAAAGCCGTGAATAAAAGTGGGACAAAGGCCCAAAAGTATGGACAATTTGTAAAGATTGCTCTTAGAAATTTAAAAAGTTGATAGAATAACAGTTTGTACATTGGCATTAATTTCCTGAAGAGTATGAAGTCTGAAACTCAACTGTCTGTCATTATGTTCTGACTTCAATCTTTATTGACTAGCTACTGATGTGCCAGAAAACAACAGTGTATTACAGAGGTCCGTACATATTTACAGTAACAAACCTTCACATTTGTTTACTGTACTACTGCATACCTGTAGTTAATTCATGTCCAAAAAAATAATCCCCATACGAATGCATACAGGAAATAGTCAAATGTGAATGGGAACACCCCTCACCGTGGATTATGTATTGTAACCAGCCCAACCCATATTATGTATTGCCAACATAAAAAGCTGCCGGTAGGTGCCGAAAGACTTGTGTCTGTAAACTCAGTTAAACCTCTATAAAATGGACAAATTCTGTCCATGTGCTTCGTCTGACATTTGAACTCGGTCAGGGCAGTTCTGTTCACCAGGCGGACAAGCCTAAACCCAGATCACCACACGAACACCCTGACAATTAAAGAATTTTATGTGACAGGACTATAAGCCTTGGAGTTCTGCATATCCTTGGAGTGATTAAATATGCAGCTTGGGTCCAGAGCAGTAGGGAATGGGGAATGTGTAATATGTAGTACCGTGTTTTTCCCAGCAGGAGAATGGATGCCTGTGTTGTAAGTGAAGCGGTGAGGCGTATGTTAATGTAGCTATGTACTATGGGTATGCGTATAAATGAGTCAGAACACTAATAGTATAGTGGTTACAGCATCCAGTCCCGGGTCAACTACGACTACAGCACATATGAGTTAATGAATGCGTGTGTGCTGTAAAGATATTTAAATATGTAAAGGTGAACGTGTGTTTCGCATATGTCCGTTAACCGGATTACAGATATTGTACTGGTACCATCACAATAAAGAAAGCCCACATAAGCACAAAGACTTAGTAAACATATGTAACCCACAATAAGGATATGCAAGTGCGCATGCGTGTGTGTAATCCACTCACAGCATAGCAAATGAATGCTGTTTTCTACACGTTTATTTATATATCTATATATGGATATATATATTTGTGTGTAGATATATATCCACAGACTTAAACTAAATAAATATTTGAAATAAAGACTGTACAGACATATGTATATATATATATATATATATATATATATATATATATATATATATACACACACAATTACATTAATCGATATATACATAACAAACATATAAACATTTGTCCTTGTAGATATAACACATGTACATAAATAGGTTACGTCATAGCTATTATGGATAGACATACAGACATGCAAGAAAGGTAAATACACTGCTGCTTTCAAAACCATTGCCCAGAAAGTACCAGTGTGCCAAATCTGCAAGTTCTACTCTTTAAACATGGATATAGGTGTCCTTTACAGGACTCCAAAAAAGTGTTTTTTACAGGCAGCGGCCAGTAATAACCAAAGCTAAGGATGTCACATCCGCAGCTACAATATAGCTGTACATGCAACAGTAGCTTGTGCAAGGGTAATAACACATGGGTTGACAGAATGTATGACATATGTCCTGATACGCGGAGAGTGGATAGTGCTTAGAAGTATCTTCATACTTTATTATCGCTCACATTAAATCTTTCTTATGACCACTGTGGAGGGGTGTCAGGTATGGGAATCATGGGTATGCAATTTTGGGCCTAGGTTCACAGGTGTTGGTTGTCACAGATTTATTAGGTCTGCCCCATGGGAGTGATTAATATTCCTATGTGGGTATAGCACACGCCTATACCTTCCAAAAATGAAGAACCCATCTACTGGATATTGTGTAAACCATTGGGGGAAGACGTAGGGACTTATATCAGTGTTATGTAAGTGATTATCATGGACGTACATGCGTACAAATAAGATGGTAACCATACCTGTCAACCTTTCAGAATAAGACTTCTGGACAAAGACATATTTAAATAAGTACAAATAGGGACTATGTTAAATATTCCTCTGACAAAGTTATAACATTGATAGAATAATGGATAATTCATTAGTATGAATGCTTTGAGAGTTATTAGTTATAAACTACTAATGTCTGTCATTATTATCTAACCTCACAGTCCTTAATGACCTGCCACTAATTTACCAGAAAGGCACAATATTATGAAAAAAGGAACAACATTATAAGTCTAAGTTCGGGACATTTACCCAAAATGTGTACAGTTGAGAAGTATGAAGGTAACCCTGTCCTAAATAAATGTACAGAACTAGTGATATCAGGTGGACAGGTGTGAAGAAAGACGGGATGACAAATGACAAAACATGTATAAGTCAAAAGCATGTACCGCGATAAATATGAATGAATACTTATGCCCTGTGATAGTCAATGTGGAAGGTTAATAGTGTCCCTCAGGGTGTTATGCAGTGTCCCTGATACAGTGTTCAGTCTCCCACACTCGCATGTGAGTTCTGCCACTGACGGAAAGCAGAAATACCAGCAAACACATAAGGTAGATGATAGCATAACATGTTTTGATAGCACCTCTTGGCTTTTGTGAGGAATACAACACTCTTGGTGGGTGTGTCCTTACAAAAGGAATGTAATGGCATCTGGCCTGTGATTTCTTTTTGTGTGTAGTGGTGTAATAAAATGATATATCTTGTATCAGAAACAGATACATGTTATAGGAAACAGTATTATCGACTATACTACTACAAGAAAAATCTGAAGGTATGAAAAGCGCTGAAGTAGGCAGTTTAGTATTGACTGCAGGTATGTGTTGACATGTCAAATGTCACAGCTGTATATATAGTACCTATAGGGCTGTCACCGTTACAAATGATGAAAGTGGGAGCTGCTTTGTAGAAATGTCAGACGTAGCAGGTCAAAACATACCTACAGCCATGCATACTCCACAAATAGACATATTAACACACAGCAAAGCTTAGGCCAGGAGTCATGGAGCCTTGGCCGGCATGTACGAGTAGAGGAAGAGTAGAGCAAGGCAAGATGTCTGCCGAGCTATTCAGCAATATCCTGTAGGGGCGTGTAAGACAGCCCCTAAAATGAATGTTGCACGGACAATGTTAGGATATGCAAATAACCCCATTTGTAGGTGAAAGCTATGCAAATGATGTAAATCTGCGATACATGAAACAGTAAGCTGTCCGTGCAAGAGTAGAGTTATGTGCAGAAATGTACTCGGATGTTAACCGAGTTACGTTCTGCAAGTAGCTAAACTGAGCAATGTCAGCTGCAAATAAAGGATGAAATCAGTTGAAAAAAGCATGTCAATGGCCAAATATAAGGCCAGTGGCATATTTTCCCATTGGAAATTATTAAAACTCTATCTGTCCTCCCCCGATCTCCGGTGTGTAAGCATAGCGCAGCGGCGCGAAAACACGCTGCCCTTTTAAAACAAGAAAAATATTTAAAATACACATAGAAATTGTAATTTTAGTACTGGTTGCTATGTGTGGAAGCACTCTGTTAGAGATGTAACCAAACATTAGTAGCCAATCCGATGCAATTGAGGCTGAGGATAGTGAATCACAATTTGTCATGCCATATGGGCCAAGCCACTACAGTGGAAGAGTAGGTTAAGGGGACTATCAGAGTAGATGATAGGTGACATCATTTGTGTGTATGTATAAAACACTGTAATCCTATTGGAGCAATGTGTCACATGTTTGCTGTCAGTTACTCATCAGTGGAAGAGGCGTGTTATGATTTATCCTAGGTACAGTCAAGAAACTGACAGTGTACACCATGGATATCACTGAAGTGTCTTGCAAGCTTGCTGACAGTGTGTTTGCGCCTGTGCGCGCCTGTAAGCCTGAGTAAGCATGTGTGCGCGCTTGTCAGCCCATGTGCGCACGTTGAAGAATGAGTAAGCTAGTGTAAGAATGTTGAAGCCCGTGTAATGTCGTGTAAGCCAGTGTACGCATTTGCAAGCATGTATAAATCTGTACTACACACATCACACACATACTGCACACTTTGAAACACATGCTGCCAGTACTACACACGTCAGTCAAATGGCACATGGATGGATAATAAATCTTCAGAATCAACAGTGCTGTAAACTATAGTACATTGATGGTCATAGCTGCAATGCATCATGATTGCTTACATACACCTAGTAGGATATCACACTTTGTGTTAACAACAGTATAACATTAATACAGTGCTATAAAGCCACCCTGTGCATCAGTACCATGTTAGTCTGTTCCTGCATCAATGTTACACATTACAGGTGGTGGCACAGGTGTCATTATATGCACAGGGTATGGTGTTTCTTTTCAAGAGCCTGTCATTGAGCCATCCAATCAACATGTAAGTATGTGGGTGTGTGAGGGACAACAGCGTTTGCATGGCCCAATGTTGATGCAATGTGTGTGTGTGTATGTGTTAGCCCTAGCTGTTTGTTTCATGTGTGTGTGTCTGCATGTACACAGTTTCAGCATGTGTCAGCCATATACAGGAGGTTGTGGGACAGTCACAGACCATACCTGCCAGGCTGTACAGATCGCCGTTACTGGCCATGGACACCCCTCCATGCATTCAACAGTATTCTAGTCCTGCACCTGTCAATGTATACACATACATTCCTGGGATCTGTATCACAGCCTGTGGATAAATGGGAGTCAGTGATGTTAACCTGATTTGCATAGTAGTGTCAGTTAGTACATAGTGATATGAGCCATACTCATCCTCCAAAGTAATAACCACTGCTGACTGTTGCTGAGATGTGCACATGACCATTTAAAGGTGCTGTACTATCATTGTTGTCAATGTCCCTTGTAATACTCAGCAACATAATAACTGGTCACTACACAACTGTAACCCAGGACCACTACAGCACACAGTATGTGCACTATCACAGAGCCATAGCAGATTTACATACATCAAAGGTGTTCACGTACAGATAATGCAGCACATTCAATAGTGCTAATATCCACATACATATCAATATCTATCTACATTACATATATATAAATAGATATACACACACACACACACACACACACACACACACACACACACACACACACACACACACACAGAAACACACTTGGCAGGGTTGGGAGCAGAACACAGACCTAACTACCTTATCACACTACAGCATTACGCATGTACAGAGCGCGCTACCGTGATTACTAGATCATAGCATTCACACAGTCATATGTCTAGCTTGCTGGCATCAGCATTAAAGGCAAAGATGCCGTACGGATTCTATGGAGAGTGAATAGTGTAAAAGCAATGTACTGTTGTCATGCAGCGGGAAACTCTCACACACACACACACACACACACACACACACACACACACACACACACACACACACACACACACACGTGGCAGGATTGGGATTAGAATACAGACCTAACTACCTTATCACACTACAGCAATAAGCATTTACAGAACGCGCAACCAAGATTACTGAACACAGCACTCCCAGAGGCATACTTCTAGGTGGGTGACATCATCCGCAAAGGCTAAGATGCCGATAGGGAATGTATGTGGTGTGAGGCATCTAAAAGCATTACTGTGTCCCCAGGCAGCTGGAAACACACACACACACACACACACACACACACACACACACACACACACACACACACACACACACACACACACACACACACACACTTGGCAGGGCTGGGAGTCGAACATACACCTAACTACTTTATCACACTATAGCAATACGCATTTACAAAATGCGCTACCGAGATTACTGAACACAGCACTCGCAGAGGCATACTTCTAGGTGGGTGACATCATCCGCAAAGGCTAAGACGCCAATAGGGAATGTATGTGGTGTGCAGCATCTAAAAGCATTACTGTGTCCCCAGGCAGCTGGAAACACACACACACACACACACACACACACAGACTTGGCAGGGCTGGGAGTCGAACATACACCTAACTACCTTATCACACTACAGCAATACACATTTACAAAATGCGCTACCAAGATTACTGAACACAGCACTCCCAGAGGCATACTTCTGGGTGGGTGACATCATCTGCAAAGGCTAAGACGCCGATAGGGAATGTATAGAGAGTGAGCAGTCTGAAAGCATATTACTGTCCCAAGGTAGACGAAGACAAACACACAGCAGTGGTGTAATCGGGGCAACTAAATATCTATGGAGCACTACAACAACATTACATAGATATGGGACACACCACAGACAGTACACCCTGCAAGACTGTCAGTGTGTTCGATGTAGGCATCCATCTTGACATTGAAAATGGACATCTGTTGCCTGGATGTCCACCATCGCTATACAGGCTGTCAATGGCCATGCCCATACACAGAGGCACATCACCGACACAAAGTGTCACTGGCCATGCACACACGCTTAGTATCACATGTCCATTTGGAATGTACTGTGTATCCATCTACACAATGGCATACTGGGCATGCTCACACACTTAGCAGTTGCAATGGGCCGTCTTGCATGCACACGGATTCTAAACACATAACGGCGCAGTTTGGAATGTACTGTGTGTCCAACTACACAATGGCATACTGGGCATGCTCACACACTTAGCAGTTGCAAAGGGCCGTCTTGCATGCACACGGATACCAAATATGGAAGGGCACAGTATGGTATTACTGTACCCACGTACATGAAGGCCACTCACATGTATTGACCAGTACACACTCAGGAGCCATCACAGATGTCTCAGGTGCAGATCACAGAGGCACACTCCGCAGTCTACAATGTAGCCCTCGGACATCACCATGTCGTTGGACCAGCAATACATCAACACAACACCGTGTGACTCATGACCACTGGACTGTACATAGGTGTACAGCAACTGTGCAGACTACACATGTACCGACAGGGTTCCATCATGTGTTATGCATTGCAATGATACCACTGTACATAACCAGGTCGGCTCTACATATAACAGGGGCCCTGGGTCTTACACAACTGTGACAGATGACTGTCGCTGTACACCAACGAATACACATGTTTGGATATGTCATACATATAATTGCAGTGGATATGTGCATGGACCACACAAACAACACATATGTACATAGCATAGCTTTTGCTGTCCTCCATGCAGACAAGTGGCTACAGCAATCATACGCACGCAAATGGAAGGTGGGTCCATGGCTGTTGAATGCCAATAGTAAATGAGGTAGCAATGTTGACTGAGGACACATTCCCTCTGTACTAGTTACCCATGACACCCATCATATCATACAACAGTCCATGTGTTATGTATGTCAACACACATGTCCACCGATTGCAATGCATACAAACATGGCTACATGACAGGCATGTAGGACTAACACACATGTACAAACTGTAGTGTGCATGCAGCTGCCATGCATGTGCAGTAGCTGATGTAACTCATATGTGCCTAACTACAACATGCAGTAGCAATGCAGCCCCATCATTGACACCTGTATATGGTGACATACTGACAGTACGGTAGGATGCACATCAGGTATGGGTGGATGTGTGTACATACAGTGGTGATCCACCTGTGTAGATGGATGTTCGCTGGATATGGCTCACAGGTGTGTCACATGCCATCATACCATTACATGTGCAAACAGTACGCTATGTTACTGTTACCTGACGGTGAAGACATAAAACCTACACAGCGGTCAGGTGTTACCGACTGTACATCACTCGACACCTGTAACACTTATATCCTCCCATGTGCATATAGCAGCACAATTGCCGGACATAGCGTTGGTCCACATAATGCGGCCAATACTGCTGCATGTCTGTTAGACTTATCGTCATATAGCAGGTGTATCATTCACAGTACTGCCATGTGTGTTTGCATGTGTGACCATATATGCCACATATGGTGGGGAATACACTCCAATTGTGACACACCCCTGTACACTTTTGTAGACATCTGTACATACTGCAGTGTGGAAAGCATGACATAGGCAGGTGTGATGTATGTATCACACACATCAGCTATCCATATGTGTATGACAGTTGTGGTCTCCACAGTGTGTGTGGCTGTGTGTATGTATGTATGTATGGCTGTCTGGTGTATGGAGTGAGGGTGTATGCTACCATACAGTACACACAGGATCCCAACCCCTCATGGTGATGCAGTCTACTACCCTGTTGGTGCCATCGATGTCAGCCGTACTGGCTACCTGTACATGTCTCTTCTCTGTGTTGCATTGTGTGGGTGCACAGTACTGTGAGGGTGATGACCACATAGGCAAGTGTCCTCACCTCAACACTATGGGGTGTGCATTGTAGTGTTGTCGACCCCGTGAGTGTGGGCCCATTCCTGTACTGTGACAGGGTATTACTGCTACACAGTGAGGCCTCATGCTATCAAGTGACCTCTAACGTTATCATTGTCCAGACCGCTGTTTACAACCCCCGCACCATGTCAACATACCTGTGATGTGACCTGGTATGGATGACACATCTTTAGCCACTGTAGCCTATTAAACTGCACACAGGCTGCTGGATCAGTATATGTGTGGACATCTGTGGTATGTTAGACTTTCTAGCTGTCCGGTTGAGGCTACGTATAGCATGCTGAGATTGCCATATGTGCCTATGAGTACTCCACAGTTACACATGGGAGACTGCAAACACTGCTACTTGTAGGCACATGCAAGTAGACCATAAGGAGGGAACCAGGGCATCATCACCAACATGCTGTTACTGTTGTTACTGAGTCACATACTGTGAACATGTAACAATGCATGCTACACCTGTACTACATGGTTGTGCACATATAACAATGCATGCTACACCTGTACTACATGGTATGTCTGGTGCGTGTCAACAGTACACAACTAATGTAATATACACATCTCTCACCATTCTTACACAACTAACATAATATACACTTCCCTCACTAGTGGTACACAACTAATGTCATATACACATCTCACTATTCTGTTCACCCTGTGCATCAGACCATTTGAGCATGTCCCTGCACCGATGGTGTGGATGACAGGGATGTGGCACAGGCTTCATCATATGCACAGGGTGATAATGTGTGCCAGGGGCATAGGTTGCACCAATGGGTGACATCATGTGTGTGGGTAAGGGCCGGTGATATGATTGGACATGTCTGTTCAGTATGCATGTGGGTGTTGTGGTGCTCTACAGATGTGTTTGCTATGTGCGTGTATGTGTGCACACAGTTCTGCCTTTTGTGAGGCCTACACAGGGGTATTATTGACAGCTCCAGATTGTACAGACCAGGTTGTACAGCTCACTGTGTCCGGCCACGGCCTCATGACCTGTGCCTGCCAGGGGTTGCACGGGCACTACCAGGCAGATGTACAGGTTGGCTACTGTCAGATGACACGTCCACTGGAACCGTGTCCCCACTGGGAATGTCCAGGGCCACATCCACGTGGCCTGCTGTGTCCTGCTGTGGACAGCACAGCACCAGCTGCACTGCTACTGCTACCGGCACTATGGGAGCGGGCATGTGAGGTGGCACGCTCACGTTGACCTGCACTAGGTGTTGTAGCTGGCCTTCGTCCATCTGGCCTATGCCTCACTCCTACCAGATGTTCCAGCACAGACAGCTTACGCTCGTGGATTGCCATGCCACTGTCAAGGATTCTGACCATGTCACCCAACCGCCTGTCCAGAACATCAGCAATCTGCTGTTGAGCATTTGCCAATGCCTGGATGTTGTCGTTTAGGGTACAGATAGCAGCCCTCTGCAGCCTCTGCCCTTCTCTGTTCTGCCATTCAGCACATGCCTGTGCCGCCATTACAGTCTGGAACATGAGTCTGGTGATACCAGCTGCTGCACTCTGTCCTGCAGGTGCATGTCTGCCAGAGGTCCTCCTATGAGCAGCACTGGCCACATGCCCGTGTGGCACATCTGCAGACATTACACTGACACCATGGTGTAGAGACACACCTTTTGTAGCCACCACATGTCCCTGTCCCACTCTAACAGATGCTGACTGTCCTTCCTCTATGGCCACAGGTGATGCGGTATGTGTTGGCAGCAGAACTGTGCGCGGGGAAGAGGGGGACATAGCTGGGATAGCAACCATTGGCACAGATTCAGCCCCTGACAACCCTGCCTGTACCTCATGCATATGTTCATCACTGCTAGTATCTGTGGGGACACTAACATCAGATGGACCGCAGGAGAGTAATGCACCTACATCACCTGTGACTGCAAAGAAAGACTTTAAATTACAATAGACACACACACACACACACACACACACACACACACACACACACACACACACACACACACACACAGACACACACACACACACACACACACACACACACACACACACACATACACACACACACACATACACACACCATGCATGTGATTTGACAGACGACATGCAGCATGCCTGTGATACAGCAGATGGCATGCAGCTCTGACATTACTAGTGTTAGTAAGCATACCCCCTGGGGTGCACAATACAGCAAGCAGGTGTCATATCAGTAGCCATGCAGTTCACACAATCATGGTAGTATGCATGCATCCCCGTAATACACCATGTGGACCAAAACAGGATAACAGTACACATGGCTGATGTGACCTTGACATGTAATCTGCTGATGTGTGCATTAACATGAATACATGTCTGAGACAATGGTGTCCTGACATGTACAGCGTCGTAATGGCCATCACATTGCAGTGTTGTCTGTATGCCCTACAGATAGAATGCATGTTTAGCAGATGTGCATGTACATGGAAGGGTAGTGTGAGCCATCTACATTGCTCTACAATGTGAAGTACAGACACTGTGCCATTGCATGGCATCATGAGGCATCTATATTGCTATACAGTATGTACACATTACATAGCCATAACTGCATGCAATGTGTACATACTATATTGCTATACAGTATGTACACATTGCATGTAGTTATGGCTATGCAATGTGTACATACTGTATAGCAATATAGTATGTACACATTGCAGTTATGGCTATGCAATGTGTACATACTATATTGCTATACAGTATGTACACATTGCATAGCCATAACTGCATGCATACCCATGACATAACTCTGGATTGTGACCCACGATGCTGAGGTGCATACACACCAAACCATGCTGTGTCATGTGACAGGTCACTGGAGGACCTACAGATGACACCCCTGCACAACAACTACAGAGTCTTAGCTGCCTGGCAACCATGTCCACACATAGCAGACCTGTCAATTCACCATGTCCAACATGACATTGCTGTACCACACACATGAGGTGCACAGCTAACGGTGATGTCCTACAGCAGCAAGGGAAATGTACTGTATCTGTGGCCTGATGTGGTGTCAATGTCTGTGGAAG
Organism: Protopterus annectens; assembly: GCF_019279795.1. Taxonomy (NCBI): domain Eukaryota; kingdom Metazoa; phylum Chordata; order Ceratodontiformes; family Protopteridae; genus Protopterus; species Protopterus annectens. The sequence goes on along the minus strand of NC_056739.1, from coordinate 1,410,887,440 downwards.
CTGTAGAGATGACTACTGTCATGCTATGACACAGGCGTGATGTTCAACACATCTTATATGGTAGATGTCAGTGACACCTCCACTGGCTGTGCACAGGCTTTTAGGATGTCCAGTGTACCACAGCAACTGTATCATCGGTCAACTAAGGCTATAATTGGACCATGTGTGGACAATGTGAAACAGGGTGTATACACATCACATCTACTGTGTGGCTACGTATCTCTGGCCATCCTCCATGGCCATGTGTGCACATGTGTTGGACAAATGTGTGTGATAGCCATCTATCACACATGTCTGTGTTGTCCCATATGACATACACCCATAGATGTGAGATGTCACCATCCACAGGGCTATGCAGACAACAGGTTGTATGTGGGGTATGGGTTATGGGATAGTGTGACATTATTGCAGCCAATATTCTACGGGTCTGGGACATGTCAGATGGCACATTGCAATGTGTGCACCCATTGCAGGGGCATATAACACAATTGTGACTCCTGTGGGCTGCCTATATCACAGCTCACTGTGTGGTACTGTTTGCGTACCACACATGTTGTTCCACTGTATAGTACATATGCCTCCATTGTAGAACACCTCCACCGTTGTATGCACAGCTGACCACACATGTAGTGATGAAAAATACTCTAGTTTCATGTCGGTGTGTCAGTTTGTTTGTATATATTGCACATGGGTGGCCTGTGTGAATGATGGATGATGTGACCTGTATATTGTGAATGGAACGAACATCAAGTGTACAAGTGTTAACTGGCCACATGGCAAATAGATCTATGCTTTTACATGCCTAATACTGATGACAGTCTCACCTGCAACGGACTCATGTCTGTGCGACACACCAGAGGTACCTGTATAGGGGTGACACAGCAGTATGAACATTATCCATGACTGTATGACAGCCACAGGGTGCACTGTGCATGTTAACACATTCACCTGTACAATAGCATATAGTATGCACATGTGTGCATACACAGGGTAGCATACTGTAGTATGCAGCATGTGTGTCCACATACCTTGCATATGTTGTTACATTATATAATGTACAGTGACACATGCACATAAATGGGATATAGTAGCCATATGTGCAGTACTGACTTACCAGGTAACTCCAGGATCATTGGTTGGGAGACACCCACCTCCACGAAGGGAGATAGTGTGTGTGGATGCTATTCTGAGGGTATCCCCAGACTGGCAAGTAACTCCTCAGTGTGTGTGAGTGGGGGCTGGGTTGGTGACCCACCACCTGTTCCACCTTGTTCCCTGGTGATTGCAGTGGCACGCTGTTTTGCATGTCATATCAGGTCCGTGCAGTGTCTGCGCACCTGCTGGTAGGTGCGGTTATGGCCACCCACATCGTTCACCCTCCTTCGCAGATCCTGCCACAGGTCATCCCGCTGCTGGGCATGCTGTGGCACATGGCTGAACAACACCTCGTAGTTCTCATGGAGGTAAAGGATGAGGACATCATCCTCCTGGCAGCTGTACGCTGGAAGGCATGTACGAGGCATTATCTGTAAGACATAATGATGGTGACAGGTCACAGTTTCAGAGATGTACAGAGATACTGCTGCACATACATTTCTATGACATCTAGTACATCTACACAGTTATCTTTGCAAATCATCATGACACTGACACAACTGAAATGTTTGTGTCACACACATGTAACACCCATTATGCATTGGATATCATCACCATATAGGTGTGTCACCTCATTATAGTGTTCATACTCCATGTGATTGCTGTCTTGATGTGGGCATGTCTGTTTGCCTGCACTGGTCTTCTTACCTATCTGCACATGCCTGGATGTGTCCACGGTAAGGCTGTTGACCGTGATGCTGTGTATATGTCACATATCAACACAGACACAGCCTTAATGGACTTGAGCAGTGACAATGCACACATATGCATGGTAATGTGTACATGCATGTGTTTTGTCATATACATCTACATAGCACTGTACAGCTGTTCAACATCCTGCCACGGATCGCCTGTGTTGCACATGTGATAGACATGGGACTATGGCTAGTCGGACGTCATTTGCAGGGATGGTTATCAACTATAGCATGTATGGGCAAGGTTCCTAGCTGTAACCGACAGTCATTATGCCACCGTGAGGTGCTTCAGTGCCACATTACTGATCCAGACAGTTGATACTACACCTACCATGCGGCCATCACACCATGTATGACTGGGATGACGTGCAGCTTTGATGGACAGGGTTACATGGTATGGCAGGAGTATGTCACATGTATGGCACAGGGATCTGTCCAGCATGTGGCGATCCTAGTATTAGGATGGTGGCTGTCCATGACATATGTCTTTCAGATCAGGATATGGACATGTAGCATGTCCATCATCATGGTGTAGCAGATGTCTTTATGCAAGGTAGACAGCATGCTGCATAGTGGAGGTGAGGATTGTGAAGGCTGGTATTGCCCATCCACACATGGCCATTACCTCTTAAAGGTGATATGTGATCCAATATTGGTCACCCTAGTGTTTATGCCTGTCCAATGATCTCCGTGCTCATGGATGGCACACTGTCATGACATGGGTACCTTGTATGACTACCTAAGGGACCTGGAGATGTCACCAAGTCAGGGAGGTGTACTGCACAGCACCATCCCTTACACAGTGTCCATAATGTTGACCACAGCCTAGGTGGTAGTTAATGGGTACAGGGATGTTCACCTAGCGGTGACAGTGCTGATATCATCCATCAGAATGTGCACATATGTCACACACCTCACCCACACAGCCCATTCTGCATGTTGTTCACAACACTGACACAGCTATTGCTCATAGGTCATGACCATTCACATCCTTACATACACAGATGCCTAACATTTGTCTTTGTGGTATGGGCTACAATAAGGGTGGAGTACAGCACATTAACCCTGTTTTACTGTAGCTGGCACTGGTGTGATATGCACATGTCACTCTGGCACCTTTTGTAGTTGTGAGTCTTTTCATAGGCCACTGGTAGAACACTCCTGTGACATACAAGGGTATTTGTAATGAAACATCCATACTGTCCTGCACATATGTACTGCTAACATCTACATTGATAATGGTTCAGGGACATGCAGACCATACTCCGCAAGGTTGTAGTGTGGTGCCACCCATTATGACTGTCGTCACCACTTGTGGGTTGATATTATCCAACACCCTATCTGTATTGTATGTTCATGCTAAGCACTTGTTCAGAACTTGTGGGCATGTCATGAACTACTGATTAATATAGCACCCATTTGACACCATTTTCCACAGGTACACTGGCTGTCCTCATATTTCCAGCTTGCTTACAGTACAACAGCTGTTGTACACACATAACTCACATATCCTGTGAGACATGGTTGTATATACAGGCATGTCCAACTGTCACGTACCAGTGCTATTGCCTGTCTATACGATGGATATGTCATACATGTGGCAATAGAGCAACTGTCTCATGTACACATTCAATGCTCACCTCCCAACATACGACACTACAGCCTGTGGGGGATACACTTATGTAGCCCTGCTGGGGGTAATGCTGTCACCAACCCTGACTGCACCTGACAGTCATGTGGGGATGTGTAACATTCGCAACACACCCCACTCATCACATAGTCACACATGATCTCCACCACAGGCCACACATATGGGGACAACTTGTGCAGTACGTCTAAATACTCTGTGTAGGCACCAGAGGCAGCCCTCATCACGGAACACAACATCACCAACTTATATCCCACAGACTCATGTGTGCCCATCACATACAGCCAATAGGGTGTTATAACATACACAACACACCAGTCATAGGTAACTCTGTAGGTGGGCACACTGCAGTTCCACACAGCAGGCTACACAAGGTGATAGTCGCTTACATCTTGCTGTCGGGTAACTGGTTCTGCAACATAACCTATGCACCCATGCCACACCTCACCAGGTACAATGTGACTGTCATTCTCCATGTTAGTGTGACTGCCCTGAGATGCCACTTCACAGACTACGTGTGCAGGGACATGCAATAGCTCACCAGTCTTGTAGCCCTGAAGGTGTGGGCCAAGCCCTGGGGAGCATTATGCATTCACCCGGACCCAATACCACTGTACAATGACTGACTGTGTCACTTCAACAGTTGCCTATGCTTCTGCTGTCATTCCACAGGCATCTGATATCTGTCCGCTTTGACGGACCTGGTCAAACACAATGCTTTGGCACAGATGACCTGCACCTGTCAGCCCTGGGAGTACAGATCACATGTAAGGCTCATGCTGCTTCTATACTGACTGTCTTGCACAGTTTCCACTAACAGTCACCGGCAGAATGTTAACTGGCAAGCAAGACATGGGATCATGTGACACAATGCTTGCATCTTCCTCTGTGACGCACGCAGGCAAGGCACACCTTATAATGCACCACTTCAATATCTCTGCAGTGACTGGGACCTGCCTCTAGGCTTTGCAGAGCACACCTGCAATGACAGGTTATAGACAGACCATACCTTTCAGGCACATACCTGGACCAGCACACCCATGGCTGAGGTGTTCCCATATCCCACTATGTTGTACACACATCCTGGCTAGCTACTTAGCACAATGCATCAGAGGTGCTCCACGTGCATCTAACTGTGTCCGGAACTGCTATACACATTGTAACAAGCTACAGATTCAACAACATACCCCACGGTTACAACACCTCATCTGTTGGTGTACTGGACAGTAGGGCTCAGACAGCTACTACTGATGTGTGACTGACACTACCCCATACTTAACTGGGATAGCCATTCATGTACTGACACATCCGTGAGTCATAACCTCCACTCGGCTGGATCAACCCATACACACCACCTCCAAGACCAACATTATCTTTGACATGAACACTACCAACATGTGACTAGTATTCCACACCTGGGGTTATCCCATCATTGGTGGATTCCGAACACATGCTAATCACCCTAGTTAGCCACATCCCGGCACCATACCCTTCATAGCATACACAGTACATGAGTACTACAGCACTTACTACAGACGTCTTATGACAGCGGTAGTTAACGTCATGACACCCGTGCAGATGGACAATGCACATACAAATGCTGAAACATACCCCTGTGCACTTCATTAGCATGTACACGACTGCATGGACGATGCTATTCCACACAGAGCCATGATGGTACACACCAGATAACAGATGCCACTCTGGTGGTCATGTTCCATGGACATAATTTGCAACAACAGGTGGAGGCTGTTGCACAGTGATGTACAATCCCATGGGTGGGGTAGCTCACTGGTCAGCCTCGGTAGAGCCATGGGATCCCTCATCACATACTCCAAGACTAGCTACGTAAACATTACTGTGACACATTCCGGGGTGTACCACAAGGCATTATGGTGGTATGTCAGTAGTCAATGGCAATACCCACATCTGCTCTCACATACAACAGTCACTCAGAAACATTACAGACCCAGGTGATGTTGTCAAGATGCTGGCGGATGGATTCAATGCTAACATTACACCCTCTCACTCACTACAGGGCCACAATCCATGCAGGAACATTGTGGTGTCCCTGCAGTCACACCTACCCAGTACTAACCTGCACTCTATATGTCCTGGAACACTGGCCCCATGTCACCTTCCAAAGTCCCAGGCTGTGATGTCCACAAACCTCTGAACGACATGTCTCCCCACTCGGCCACCATATTCAGTAATAGCCTCGTATCAGACATTGTGGCCTCTGAATGGCACACAGCAACATTTATCACACACCACACAGGTGGCGCCACAATGCACGAGTGGGACTATAGTCCTACAAACCTGACTGGACTTTTCTGCATGGCTGTGGGACACATCATCATGGATGTCATTCAAAGAAACATTGTTGGGCTCTGGTCCTTTGATGCCACCCGGGTTGGACTTGTTAGGGCCAGATCATGGCCCCTATACCTGGTGGGCTCCTTTCATAAAGTTACCAGGGTAGTTGATGATGGTACGGGTGTCCACACATCCTACATTGTCCTCTCAATGCCTTTCAGCACCGTTCTCCATTCTATTATTGACAACATACACATACACCTGCATATCATACCCTATGCCTCAGGATGTTATGCAATGTGGCTCATGGATAGGACACACACAATGAGGGTAGCATACCATAGTACCTACTGCATTTCAGTTACACTTGGCATACCACAGTCGTCAGTCATAGGGCCCCTCATGTTCAGTATATGCTTCCCTGAGGTACAGGCTAGCACAGAGGCACTTTCCCTGCCTAGCTTTACAAAACCCTGCATACAAAGCACCATGATTGATCCAACAGCTGATACTGGCTCCATCCATACGGGTGTCACTGTGACAGATACCTGATATGAATATCATGGCCTCCAGCTGCATGACACAAGGTGCATGAACATCACCTTTGCATTACACCATTCACCCACTGACTATCACATAGGTGGTAGTCCCCTACATACATGTCACATTGTACGTGTTCGTAGTACACACGTATGTCGCACCCACTCCTGTGGTTACCATATTGCCACTGTGGCATGGATATCCTTCTACGTGGGCACACTTATCTGTACTGGGTGTGTAGCTGGTACATAGGCACCCATTGTACCTCTGAACTCCAGACATCTACACACATTCAAGGGTACACCACCCCATTTAGGGTGTACCTTACACAACAGCTACAGCTTTACATACCACAACATTAACATGCCATGACGTTTATTGAGCTCCGACAGTTAAAGTATGTGGCTGACGTATGGACACCACGTCTGTACACATTTGCATAGTATATACTCAGGGGTGACGTCTGCTGAACAGACAGGGCCCATGTCCACAACAATATTAATGGATATACTCCACATATGCGACATAAGCAAAAGCCACTGTGAGCAACATGCTCATGGATATGTACACACACGCAATGATGAGTGGGATGTGCTTGAGGGTTACATTCCCAAACTGGACACTCACCATGCTTTGGAACATGAGTCCTATGTACATCACACAGGGACACTCAGTAGCACTGTTCATGTGATACCTCACTTGGTGGTTGGGAGACACATGTACGCCAGGGATCACTGCAGTGGCTTTACTGTGCAGAGGTGCAGGTAACACATGGCTCTGCTGTTCACAGGATACTACCCTAGAGAGGTGCCACTGGTGTGAACACTGTAGTTGCGCTTACACATAGACTTCCCAGACTGCATAGTACCCCACTATGAACCTGTGAAGCTATTACATGTCCTTTGTGCCTGGTTACTTGGTAGTCCTTCCATTCAGATTATCTATCATGCTATTACACTGTCCCATGCCTACAAGCCATATGTATCCTGTTATTGTACATGCCAGTAGACGATACCTTTGGCATGCATGATATGCCTGTTATGCTGTGTAGCATATCTGACATATCTACCTACAATACTGTACATTACACATATTTTACATAGTATCCCATAATGCAAAGCATACTTGCACAGCGGGACCACTTTAGACATGTCATTGTCGTTATATGCCCATACACATGCCTACTGTGACAGTATATCAACATATATTATCCTCTGCTATGGCACGTACTTGTTGGACATACCCTATCACTGACGGTGGGTTGTATGGAATTGTTCTGTTTAAAGCCCTCATGTAGCATCCCTTGTGGTGTCTGTGATGTGTACCTTGTGGCCCACTGCTGGACGCATGGTTTCTATAAGCGTTAGTATGCTCAGCAAGACATCACTACATAAATACCTTTTCCCACTTTATGCATTGTGGATTCTTTTAATTCATGCAAACCAGGCTATACATACATTAAATAATTAATACAAAACATGCTATACATAAACATACATACCGAGTGTTCTACATACCTTGTTTTCATTCCGATCTTTCGTCTCTATCTCTCTTACACTGCTTAAACAAGTATATGGTATGAGCATACGGTTTGAATGTCTGGCAAGACATCCTTATATACGTCGATACCTGTAACATGTGGGTTTCCTGCTGCCAATTGGTGTTCCTGAGTGACTAATTACTTGCACATCAGCTGTGCAGCTACTCCATTCACCAATTACGTGGCAACAGTGGGGTATAATTGATTTCTCCACTTGGGCATTGCCCATTTGCCCTACCTTCGGGGAGACGGCCTGTATTGTGTTTTGTTGTGTGTAATTGCAACTGCTATGTGTAGAGACAAGTATACTTTGGATTCATGTCCCCCATGGATTGTGTGTGACAGCTAGAGTATGTGGTTCAACATGTGGGTGTACCTGTCATCCCAACCGTCTGATAACGGACTATTGCAAACAAAACCTGTAACATCGCCATTTGTTCCATTATACAACGGCTGCAATTTTGCATTGCGCCTTTAATTGTGTCTCTCACAAGGTATGTTGATGGTTCTGCAGATGTAATTGACTGACTGGATGTTTGTGCTGTAATTACAGTCTGCATTGCTACAGTTTCTAGTGTGGGGGATGTCGGTGGGTGTACGTAGCATATACAGGTTTGTGGGGCTTGCATTTCTACATATTCCATATATATGTGTGTGGGCTCCATCCATAATTAAAGAGCTATCAGTTAGTAGACTTATGTTACGGGATTTTACATTGGGCCATTGTTAATTGGTTTCTATATAGTATGCAGGTGAGGTTGATACTTCCATACCCCCGGAATTGCAGTGATATGTAAAGGGATATGTCTAAATGACAGCTATCCCGTGTATTTCTGTCCCAGATATTTGCAGTCATTGCAGTTGTGTTGGTGACAGAACCTCTTTGCCATGGGTTGTCACCTTTTCATATGGACATTGTGGGACACTTGCGGGACACACATCGCTGTTTACAGGCCGATACATACCCACGGTCAGTACACAGGACTTTGGCTACTTATCATATTGCATGTAACATTTACATTTCTCACATACAGGCATAACTATTTAATACAACTATTACATAATAAATGGGACATAATAATGTCCTACAATTTCGAACAGTTGCCCTTTGTAATGTTTTATGTCAGGACACACCTGCCCAGAGAGGGGCTGTCCCTCCTAATGTGCGACAGGTGGTAACCGTATGCCTATGGCTAGCTATACACACACCTACCATAATGATCTATCTCCGAGTTGGCACTAACAGACACACAATGCGGACACACACACACATTACAGTCACACGGAGACACACACGGCACCCTCAACACACATATATACAGACTATGGCACTCACAAACACAGTTGAAGACAGTACCTACGTGGACCGCAACACCGGCAGCGATAACTAAATGTCCCTTCATATCGTCATACTATTACTCGCGGTTGTACTGTTCTGGTACTGTGTTCTTTCGGTCTTTCAGCCTCGTGGTTACGCGTGTCGGTATGTTACACATTCCATAGTTGGCGGTATCCTATTTATTTGTACCTCCAAGGTGTTATGAATGCCGTTGACCTATCTATATGTATTTGCAGATATCGTTGAATCCGTATATATCAACATATATCACTCTATCGCACTTTCTATTTGTATTATATATATGTGTATATGCGTATATATATATATATATATATATATATATATATATATATATATATATATATATATATATATATATATATATATATATATATAAATATATATCTGACAAGGAAAGTGACAGGCAAGCTACACCTTTCATTGTGTACTTGTCGGTGTATACTGTTTTCCTGGACTCTGCACGTTTGTGTCTGTACCTGTCACATTACCCACCTGCCATAGGTTAGGGTTACCAGCTGTCCCACTTTGCGAGGGACAGTCCCTCTTTGGGCAGTTGTGTCCTGTAAAATATCTGTAAACATGGCAAATGTCCTGAGAGTTTAGGACATACTTATGTCCTATATTTTATGTAATAGTTGCATACAACAGTTATTCTGTAGCTGAACCACCTATATGTTATAGAAACAGAATATGTAAGTAAACATTACTAGAATAAGCTTTTATCTAGGCAAAACAGTGAAGTTCTGATTTTCGTACTGGCCGGGTGTATGTGTCGGCCTGCAGACATCTGACGTATGTCCCACATTGGTCATTTAAGGTCATTTAAAGAGGTGCTAAACATGAGCTGATGACCTGCATCCGACATGCATTACTTGTGCCTTAGGGATTATGTTACATCCCTTGCAGGACGTGTGACCGGGAACATGCACGACGGTCACTGCATTTAACACTTGGACATCTGGGATTTGTACACGTGTTATGTCGTTTTGTATGTGGAGTATACTATGGATGTTACTCCATACTGCACTAACATGGGTAACTCAGTTAGTTTACATATGCATGAGTCCAGTTAATGGTATGTCCATGTGATGTTTACTGGATGTGCTCCGGCATTGGGTATGTATGTCACAGTGAGCCACACACGATACTGTGCTACACCTTCAAACGATCGTAGGTGGAGCATGCTGGGGTGACAAATACCTGTCATGGGTACACCCCATGCCTTGACACAACATCCATGATTACATTATGTGGAGCCCCTCATTAATGTAGCAGGGACTCTGTGCTGAGTGTGTGCAGAACAGTGCTTACACACATGTGCTCCCGCGATTGCCTCTGCTCCACTAAGCGACAGTTGGTTACTCAATGTTGTGGCAACAGCGGACACTGTTTGCCCCGTTTGGTGTATGGCCTCTGACAATTGGCCATGTACCTACTGATGTACCTGTTAACCTATACACACAGCACCACCATATGCTGATAGGTGCATGTGCTGTTCAGGTGCTGACAATCCGTGTTCCAATAGCTGTTGTGTGTACAATGTTTGAGGGCTGCCTATGTGGGATTCACACATTGGGCCACCTATACATTACAATTTACAGGTGGTCATGTCTGTGTGCCATCCATTTTACTGTGTGTGTGCAGGTGGAAAGGTGTGTCAGTCCGTAGGGGCCTACACTGTCAGAGTATGTGCTATACGTTCCCTCTTTGCCAAGGTGTAGGCATATTGGGCATGCCTACGTCTGCCTTCTGGGGCTGGCACGGTGTGTTCATGTTCTGAATCCCGCTGTGCCTGTAATGGCCTTGGCAATTGCAGTGGGCTATGAGGGCCTTCACCATGTTGTCCCTGCTGCAGCTGTTTCCGCAGGATCATATTATGTAGCATGGCACATACTATGATGATGTGGGCACACATGCCTGGAGAGTACTGCAAGGCTCCACCAGATGTGTCCAAGCACCAGAACTGTGATTTCAACATCCCGAACACACGCTCTATGATGATTCTGGTTTGTGCGTGTGCCTCATTATAGCGTTCTTGCATGGGTGTGTGTGCATTTCTGATGGGAGTCATCATCCACGGCTCCAGTGCATAGCCAGCATCCCCCACAAGGTGGCCATGTGGGATGTCCCCCCTGACAAATACCTGATACAGCTGTGAGGCATGCCAGATATGGGAGTCATGGTAGCTTCCAGGGCTGCCAGCACACACATCCATGATAATGCCCTGGGAATTGCACATGACCTGGCAGTTGATGGAGTGGAATCCCTTGCAGTTTATGTAGCGCCTACCATGCTCACCGGGTGGTGACTTGATTCGTATGTGCATGCAGTCTATCGAAGTGACGCATATTGCTGGCCATCTCCTCCTGAGTTTGTGGGAAGTATATATGCTCGTTGGCATGTGGTAATATGGCATCCAGGAACTGGTGTAGTACCCTGGATGCTGATGCCTGTGAGATCCCCATTATATCTCCAGTTGGCCTTTGAAAGGTACCTGTGGCTAGTATTCGCAAGCTTACACATACCTTCGTGTCCACTGGGATGGGTTCCCCTCTGTTGTTTCTGCTTCTCAGGTGTGGCCGGCACAGCTCCACTATTTGCTGTAAGATGTCCCTGTCCACCCTGTAATGCTCTACTATCTCCAGATCATGTAGCCCCTGGTAGGTTACCCTTGGTCTGAACACTCTTCTCCTCCTCCAGGGCCTGCGGTTGTTGTTGGCATCATCCTCCACAACGCCGTCAGTCTCTAACACATGCTGATGAATCACAGCTATGGCAGCTCCCAACATGTACATTTTAAAAGTTCCCTGTGTGTTTACACCTATGGTGCAGTGTTTGGGAATACACAGGTGTGTGTAGAGAGCTTTCACACTTTATACTATTGTGCTGTGAACACCGATGATGTCTTAGGGTGTGTATGTATGATCGTAGCTACAGGGTATCTTATGTGTTTTACTACCAGAACTACTATTGTGGTGCCTTTGGTGTTGAATTACATTTGCCTGCCTTGGATTACCTCTTGACCTTCCCTTTACATTTCTGCACATTCCACCTACCATTTTCTGGCATGCATCCAGCAGCCTGCTTTCATTTGTACTTTCCTAGACCTGGCTTATCTTGCGTAATGTGTGCTATTGCCGGTCTACTGTCGGTTTGCTTTGCTCTGCTATGACAGATCTCCTATCTTTGCAATCCCATGCCTCCCCTCCTTTCTTTGCAATCCAATGCCTCCCCTATCCTGTTTTGCAGGTTTCTGCGAGCAGACTTGTCAGCTGCTGTCGATTTGCCGCCGTGAGTTGATTGGTGTTAATTGCTCAGTAGTACTCCAATTACCCTACTTCTGCATTTCCTTCTTTTCTTCCCCTGATCTTCCTGTTTGTGCTATTGTTCGTGGCGCATGCATCCACTTACCGGGTTTTGGGCATGTTTTCCTCCCCATACACATGCGCTTTCGGGCACCATGTGTGCTCTCAGCTGAATAATTCTATACCTTCCTCCCCACCCCTGTCCTGCAACTTTGCTTAGCAACGGCCAGGCCAGATTTGCATTGCTCCGATGTGCTTACTGCTACGGTGGCACACCCCACTGCTGATGTCATGTATCTCCTATGAGCCACTCCTTGGTGTTATAGCACTGCGCCGTTTGGTACATCCTTCATCTGGCGGGATGTTTGCGATTCAGTATTTCCTGCCTCATTTGCATGGCATTGACTACTAATTCATAGTTACCACGCCGAAAACTGTTGCAGGCCCTTAGCAACCCTTGCACCTTGGTTGTGGTGTTCCATGCCTACCATTGCGTATTATGGTAAAAACCTGATTTGTATTACATTGCGATTTTATGACATTTTTATATATTTTCTTTATGTTCCTGTTTGTGCACACATGCCCTGCAGTTGTACTGTGCGTTACTGTGGACAAGACATTAAATGTTGTTTTTTCGGTGTTGTGCATCTTTTCTTATGCCATTGGCTGTGTATTTAGCCATTGGCATATGTTAACTTTGTAATACATGAGTCTGGTCCGCTTCCATAGCTCCGATGTTCTGTTTGGGAAAATGTAAACCGTGTTTTTTGGATTACATTTCCCTGGGCTTACGCTACGTCTGCACCACTTCATGAATCACTGTCTGCCTTCATTTGCATGGTGCAACACTGCGCATGGGGTGATTAGCATACCTATGCCGAGGGCTGCGCAGTTCTGGCGTACACCGGTAGTGCACGTGGAATTGGATCGTACCTGAATCGCTCGTCGGCCATATTTGGCATTATTCCGCCTATGCTATGCCTGTGCCTGACGCAAGCTTCATGAATCCTGGGGATTATCTTAAGTGTGACTTTTGAAGATACATACATGGAGTAGCAAGGTTGGGCAGAGATAGCACAGAAACTTAAACTTGTACTTATTAGCTGGAGGTTGTATTTTAGGATTACTGTTATTGAGCAATGCCAGCAGGTTTGATTGCAGGAATCAGACTTGCTGGCATCACACAAATGATAGTAAGTAGTATTTTAAGTCTTTTTTGGGAAAAATGCCTGTTGTTTGAATCTTGTGTTGTTGTTCTTCTCTTGAGCTGAGTTTCTTGACATCTATTTCTTGAGCATCAAATAACTACTTACAATCGGAGACCTGATCACAATCCTCTATGTTATTTGCTGTGTCAGTCTGCCATTATGGTACCTTGCTCACCACAGCTCATCACCACATTACCCTCTAATGTCAGCAAATAGGCATATTTTGACAGTTATTCTGGTTAGAGAAAACAAATCAAACAGGCAGTAGAAATCAAAATATATACAAGCATTATATAGTAGGTGATATGCAACATGATGTGGGCTGCTGGCATCTAGAGCAAACACCAGTTATTTTTCATTTCTTAAAAGTGGACCTATGGAGCTGCCACAGTAATAGTTTTCCCTGGTGGCATAAGTAGCACTTAGTAGACCCTGTTGTCTGTTACTGAGATAGCTGATTACCCACCTACTGTGCCTCAGCACAGTAGTTACTTTTTAAAGTCCAAATGATGTGGTCAGATCTTGCTATCTGGGCTATAAGAGCTAGAATTAGACCACTTCATTTATACTGTTATGAGATATGCATATGAACATTAAACTTAAATTGCCAGCTTTATCAAAGTCAGAGGATGCTAGCTAGCAGGCTGTGGCAGAAAATTGTAAGTGCTGTAAGAGGTACAGTTTTATGGTTTATTTATTGTTTTTGTGTTGTGATAACACTACTTCTTAGGTGTATAAACAATAAGGGAATGAGAGTGAAAATTGATCAGCAGAGAAACTAAGTGCCTGTAGCTGTCTGGAGCAAGGTAGAGAATACAGAAATGCAGATCTAGACAATGATAAACTTTCTTAAGAGATGGCTGAATAAACAGGGAAATGGGATTTTACTTTATGACTATAGTGGAGACTCCAGTGCAGTCTAAGGATTATGACAATAATTCCCCATTAGTAAGTAGATCCCTTGCATTAATAGATAGAGTTGTAAGACTATAGCTTTTCATATCCCACCTACAGAATATTGCTTAGAAAAGTGATGGGTTTTGCTTCACCTTAAAGTTATGTTTTTGGTAGACCTTGATTAGCAGGCAACCATTTTCTTGTCTTTCAGTCCTCTCTCTGTAGAAGACACAGAAGAACAGTTCTGAAATAAATGGGTGACATTGCATAACATATCCTGTCTATATGCCATGTGTTCAATTTAATGAAATATTTAATACAAGAGTGGTTTATTTGGATATTGATATGTGGCAAGAATGGTGACTACAAATGCTTCTTGATCATATTAATGCTAATCAGACTTGGTGGCATTCTCACTGATTTCCTCCATATGGCAAAATGTGATTCTTGCAAAGTTATTTTGTGTTTTGCTCTTTTACAAGAGTAATGCTACTGGCCAGCAGTTGTGCATGTCCATTTTTTTCTGTAAATTGGTAGTAGTCTACAGTTCTCAAAATATTTCTGAATGGGTTTTCTCCACTCAGAAGATCAAGCTGCCCTGAGGCCATCTTGCTTTCATTCTTGTAACAATTTACCAGATGTAGGTGGTGGGGGTATTCCTGTGGATCCCTGCAATCATCACTCTGTGCTGGCTTGGATTGTGTCTATCCTTGGTATATTGAGTAACTTTATGACTAATTCCAGATTAAAAATCTGATTCTAGGATATGTATTGTTTGGCAGGCCTAAGAGATTGCCTACTAATCAGTCAAGATGCTACCCTCAATCTGCCAGACAATGCTTGATTAGTGGCCTGTGCCATCTTACTTCCTCTAGGATGGATGATCTAATATTAGCCATTATCTTCCATTTCTCTGACTGTTTCTCCAGTATCAGAGCTTGTTCATTTTTTATCCTAGGATCTTTCTCCCTACATTGTCATGCCAGCCATCATGTTATATCTTATTGGACTCAATCCCACTCATTCCCTAGGCATTGGGAATTTTCCCTCACATTCCCCTAGCACAAAAGATGTCTATAGGAGTCATCATGCAAACAAACATCAGGGTGTTTGTTGCTCTCTCTGGCATGCCAGCAATGACAGCATTTTGTATTTATGGCCCAAGCCCTTCCCTGGATGGGACATGAGCATCTACATCACCACAGTGACTGCTTATCTTCCTGTATAAGTGTGTGTGTGTGTGTGTGTGTGTGTGTGTGTGTGTGTGTGTGTGTGTGTGTGTGTGTGTGTGTGTGTGTGTGTGTGTGTGTGTGTGTGTGTGTGTGTGATTCCTGCTTCATTGGGTATGGCTGGCAAGGGTTATCATCAATGACTTGAGTAGCTACACTGATGTCATCCCTGCACTGCCCCCCACACTTGAAACTTCACCCTAATCTGCAGGCAGAGATGGTGTTAGGGAATAAGCTGCTTGCACCAGACAGGACAAACTCACCCTAAGACAGGCATGTCTCCAAGCCTGCACCCTAATTACCTGAGCTGCTAATTTAACCCATGCCACCTAGGATGTAGTCAGGGCTATATCCCTGTACAGCACAGGTGAGGTCAAACAAAGCCTCTTCACTCTAGAGAGATTAAAAAATAGGTCTCTGTGAGAAGCTGAGCACAGCAGATAAAATGGAAGTTCAAAAAGCCAACACCCTCCCAGATAACCAATTCTTGTTTTTTAAAGGACTTGAAGCAAACATTAGACTCTAAAGAATAGAAGTCATCATGACAATATCTGCCTTTACAAATGTAGAAGGTTCTTCTTAGCCTTTGGGAAGACATACAAGTCACCTTCCCAACTCTAAGGTGTCCTATTTTTTTTCTTGACATAGTCATCTAAGCAACGTATTACTTGGCCATTTGGAAAATATCCATGTCACCTTTCTGAATGTAATCTAAGTGCTTATTTTTATTATTTTTTTCTTTTTACGTATCCAGTCACATGATTTTATAATGAAACTGCAAGACAGGAAGAACTGGAAAGGAAAAAAAAAAACTATGGCATGATCCTATACTGTTCCTCATCATTTGATACTTTTTTTCTGTCGTTTTCTTCCCTAACACTAAGTCAATAGATATGTGTTTCTGCATTGGGGATAGCTTTTATTCTCCCTGCCTGCATGTTCTATGTATTGCATTTGCACTTGAATAATATTCTTATAACTCATTTGTGTGGTTGCATGTAGTGTTTGACAAGCTCTTTATCCTTTTACTGCCCTATCATAAAATCTTGTGGGCCAATATACTACAGTGAATCATTCTGATCTCCAAGTTCTGTGCTTTATTTACTCTACTGTAGAAAAAAAAACAAGCTCATTGAATGTCTGTAACAAAGTCTGTTAATCAGCTATCTAGTAGACTTCCATGACTTTACATTCTTTATTGACTCTGCATGATGCATCATACATTGTATTTATTTACCTTTTGTTGACTGGGTTAGTCCCACTGGGCTAGTGATCTTTTTTCAGGACAGACATGAGGTGGTATTTATACAAGGGAAAATTTGAAAGGGGCATCCGGGAACATCCCCTACTCTTGGTAGTCAGGGGAATGATTGGTGTGTTACACATCCTGACTTCCTGTTTCCTGTCCAGGCACAGAGGCAGCCAGGTGGAACAGGAAGAAAATATGGCTGATTCAGCTTTGGCTGAAAATGAAGTGAAGGTTGATAAAAATGTAGCTGAAATGGTAGAATTGCCACAATAAGTTTTTCTGATGCTGTGGTTGCAGAAAAACCTGTAATATTGGAAGAAAATGAGCTGTAACAGAGATGGATTCAGAGGAAAACTTTCAGAGGAGACTGCAGAAGAGACAGTTACTTTGTTAAATGCATAATTATAACCCTCCAATCGGGAGGGTTGTGGGATGATTATTTGGAAGAAATGGTAAACCAAAGTGAACCGGAAAGTGGGGCAGCTATTTCATGGAGTGACATCATGGAGAAAATAGAAGAAAAAGGAGAAAAAGAGACTGTGCCAGAAAAAGTTCAAGAGTCAAAAACTTATGCATAGACTGTGGGAAAAGGAGCAAAGAAGAAAGAAGAAATAAAAGAAACAAAAAAGTATACAGTACATGTGATCTGTAAAAAAAGAAGAAAGTTTGGACAGGTATAAGGTTTGGGACTCTGTCATAGCACCTCTGGATGTCAAAGCAAATGAGGTAAGAGCATTCATTTTAATTAATAAGACTTTTGGTGACTTGATATTTGAGACTGGGCAGGCCATGGAAATTTTTTTGGATCCATATGAGCAAAAGAAAAATATTTATCCATGGTCAGAATATGTTGTGCAAGCTTTTTACAGACAAACAAAAAAAAAGAATAATGATCCAGTTTAGAACTGAAATTGAAGCAAAAGAACTGAAAGAACATTTGTTAACTACATGTAAAAAAGTAATGGACACTACAAAAGTATATGATGAAAGAGGACTATGGACTGGGGGATGGAAATGTGGAGTAATACTGAAAATGAAAAATGATAATGTTATGCATGTATCTAGTATTATTAATGTTCATGATAATAAGAGTTTTGTGAAATACAGGGGTCAACCAAAAACTTGTTATTTTTGTGGATAAAATGAGCATTTAATCGATGAATGCAATAAAAAAGAGTTATTTCTGTGGAAAAACAGGGCATAATGCAAAAAATGTGATTTAAAGTGAAAAACATATGGCAATACTGGTCATTCTTGGCTAGAACGTGAAATACATTTGCAAGAAAATGAAAATGAAGTTATACAGGATAAAGAGATAGTAGAATGTGTTATACATGGAAATGTACAAAAAAGATGCAACTGATAAAGATGTTATACGTGAATTTAAAGAAAATAACAAGGAAAAAGAAACAGAGGAGAATATTGCCGAAGAAGCGGATTGGTGCACAGTAAGAAATAAAAAAGAATTAGATAGGGAAAAGAGTTAAAGAAAAGAAAAGAAAATTCAAAAACATAATGCTTAGAGAAAATAAGAAAGGAAAGGGATAAACATTTTATTAGACTAACTTGTCTTAAAAGCTGAAAATATTAGCTTTAAATGTGAACAGTATGAAAAATCTTAAAAGGAGTATATTGCAATGGTGTGCTGCAGTAGATGCACATATTATTGTTTTAGAAGGTATCAGATTATTAGCAGTAGAAGAAAGAACTCAAACTGAAAACTTTCAAATGGTGTGGTAGTTTGGAACATGGGAAAAGAAACATGCTCAGGCATATGTATATTATGTCAAGAAAGCATTAAAATATTAGATGTAACCATTGTGGAACTAGGCCAAACTACAGTAATAGACGTAAGATAGAAAAAGATATGTGTATAGAATTATAGCTTTATATGCATATGTAACAAAAAAGAGAAAGAAATTATGTTTAAAAACACTCTTGAATATGTTTGTGTAAATATGGGCATTATAGTGGTGGGCGATTTTAATTGTAATTTAAGGAAAAATAAGAGCAATTGTGATGTTTAAACGGCTAAAGAAATTATGAGAAGTGGAAAGTTAAGTGTATGAGAGAATAACCACTGGACATATAAAAGGACTGAAATTAGGACAGAAATTGATTATTGTTTAATATCTGATAGTTTAAAAGTTATAAAAAAAGAATTAAGTGTGCTGGATTTTTAGATCATGTAGCAATATGGGTTAAAGTACATGAAATGAAGAATATATAAGAATAAGTAAAGGGATAAAGAGAATTAATAAAAATGAATTAGATTTAGAAGAGAAAAAAGAACTTGTGGAATTATGGAAAAAGCATATGACTATGAGGGAGTTTTATGAGAATTGGACTGTTCGCTGTCTTAATTTTAAAGAAAAATATAAAAAAAGTATTTTTTAGAATGTAAAAGGAAGAAAAGAAAACAAAAAGAGAGATATAACAGATTAAGTCAAGAAACATTTAGAGACTTATTAGAAAAGAAAAGTTCATTTTATGAAAAAGAAAGAGAAATATATAAAATTAATCAAATTAAAATTAACAATTTGTTATATAAGCAAAAATACTGTTTACCATGAAAGAAAGGAGATGTAGCACCATATTTGAGTAAAGTAATAAAAGAAGGAAAAATAATTAGAGAATTAAAAATAAGGAAGGTAAGCAGATAAGACAGCAAGAAGGAATATATGAAATAATTAAAGAATATGTATTGGAATTATTTGTTAAGAGAGAAGAAAACATAGAACAAAATTATAAAGGTGAAAATTTAAAAAAGGAAGATAATGAGCATTTAGAAGAAAAACTAACCATGAAAAAATTAAATGAAATTCTAAAAGATAGTAACATGAATTCTGCAACAGGACTGGATGGAATTGAATATGGTATGGCTAAATGAATGAAATAGTGTCAAAAAGTAATTTTTATGGAAATTATGAATAAATGGTCAGAAACTGGAATTAAAGAGAAAGAGATATACACAGGAGTTACTAACTTTATATTTAAAAAAGGAAATAAAGAGGAGATAAAAAACTGGAGACCTATAACATTGAATAATAGAAATTATAAATATATTTTTTATGGGAATAGTAACAAAAAGGTTACAGAAAAAAATGGATAGAATATATGACTTTGGAAGAAAAGGAAAAGGAAGTTGAGTTATTTCTGATAATAAGAGAAATAATTGATGATATCATAAATAAAAATGTAGAAGTGAAGGTTATGATAGGGAATATAAGTAACACATATAGTACTCAATATAAATCATTATGGAGAATTTTGCAGGCATATATTGTAAGCAAAAATATTACAAGTAATACAATCTGTTTATGAAAGGAACTATGTGAATCTAAATGTAAATGGCTAGATTAGGGAAGAAATAAAAATAGAATGTGGAACAAAGCAGGGCTGTCCAGCTTGTAGTGTACTTTTCTCATTAGTTATGAATGTAATAGTAAAAAAAATTAATAAAATGTCAAGTAGTTGTGGATACAAAATGATGAAGGAAGTGCAATTGCCAATAAGTATAATTATGCAGATGATATTGTATTAATTGTTAAAAAATTATGGATGGAAAATGAAAATGAAAACGTAAGTATAAATTTGAAAAATATTTAAGTATAAATAAGTAGAAAAGTAAAGCATTTGGTTTTGAAGGCATGATAGGAGGTGTGTTCAATGAAATATATATAAATTATTAGGAATAACATTTGGAAGGAATGAATACAGACAATAGCAATGGGATAATATGCTCAAAGTAGTAAAGCATATAACTATTTTTTAAAAATCATACAGATTTTCATATAGAAAAAGGCACACTTGTTGAACATCATGGTAATAGGAAAAATTGCTTATGTTGCTAACATTTATATGATTCCTATTAAGTATGAAAAATAATTAATGATGATGATATTCTCTTTTATATGGGGCTCTAGACTGAAACCAGTCAAAAGAGGGATTCTGTATATGAAAGAAGAGCAAGGAGGGTTTTGGTTTAATAAGCCCAATAGTACATGCAGCATCTTTAATTTTATACAAGGTATTAAAAGGAATTATGAAGGAAAATAAAAACTTGATAGAAAATGATACTATATTACAAATACATAGAACTGTGGGAAGGAATGGAAGTTAAAAATCAAGCAAAAACATTGTGAATAAAGAAATGAAAGGGTACAAAAACAAAACTATGTTATGGAAAATAAAAAAGAATATATGTGACAAAAATAGAAAGGAATGGTACTTAAGTATTATGAAATCATTTTATTGTACTGATCCATGGAAAGATTTAGAAATAGATAAGAAAAAAGCCATAATGATGATATATAATAACTATAAAAAGATTAAAGAATGTAATGATTTTTATGGAGATTGTCTATTAGAAAAGTGCTGGTTAAGGCAAATGCCATATAAAAAGGCAAGATAGAATATGTAATAAATGTGGAGAGTTTGAGACTACTGAGCATGTGTTTTTGAAATCTGAATGAATTAATAATTTGTGGAAAGAAATAATAGGGTGAAGATTGTGTTCAAATTTGAACAAATAAATATGGACATGATAGAATTTGGTTATTATGGTCCATGTAAACAGGAAGAAAAGAAGGAAATGGACAGAGCAATATTTTATGCTTCATGCACTATATGGAATGACAGACTGAATGAAATTAAATACAATGGAAAATGGTCTTTGACAAAGATTTTGAAAAAAAAACAATGTTTTGGTTGTGGATAAAAGAGTGTGGGGAATGCTTAAATTGAAGTTTATAATGTATGGAGATTTATAAATAGATGTAAATAATGTAAATATGTAAATAATATGTAATGCATATATCAATAAAAAAACATACTCATTGCTGTTACAAGTAGAACCCATTTTGCATAAGCACTTCCTGTTTCTGTTCTCAGCACAGAAGCAGCCCAAAGAAACAGGGAGATAGATGGACAGAGAAGGAGATAATGGAGTGGTGAGAGAAATGGAGGAGAAAGCCAATATCGAGACCATAGAATGTGTGCAGGATTGTAAGGAGTTGTTTCAAAGAAATCTGTTTGCTGGAGATGCGTCGGTAAATTATGGATGTATAAGTACAACACTCCAGTTGGGAAGAAGGCTGTGGATGATTTAGCTATTTATTTTATTCATTTATTTATTTACATTTGTTTACTGGGAAATTCCAACTGAACACAAGTCCTTTTTCAGTGGAGGCCCGGGGAGAAAAGCTGCACAGAACAATAAATGAGCAGCAGAGTACATGAAGAACATTGAATATACATAAAATAGCAAATAATACATACTGCAGCAAACATTAGATATAGATACAATATGAAATATAGTAATGAACAGATATAACATTATATTGTACTACACCCTCACTCCCCACTGGCCCTTGTTTTCAATTAAGGATTTCCCAATATTATTCTAGCATGTCCAAAGGTCAGTTGTCAATCTCCTCTCCGGTCCAGCTAGTGAATCTGGGAATCTTGAGGCAATGTTATAACTGCCTCATGTACACAGACAACCCTCTCCTCCTCCCACATAACACAAATACTTGCGAGAGATGCAGCTATTTAGCCAAACTGGAGGCTGAGCTCTCTCAACTCAGGACTGGCAAGACCAGACAGGAGGAGAAGGCAACTACACACACCACAAAACCAGCCTCACATAATGCTACCACTCCACTGAATCAAACACATAAACACACAAAGACATACTCGGAGGCTCTGAGTAAAAATTTACCTAAACAGCAGAGGCCTCCAAAGCAGACACCCAAACAACTGCTACCTCAAGACACCCCACAAGCAACACATAAACCGCAAAAGCAGTGTGCAAAGCAGTCACAGCCCTTAAGGCCAAATACAACACCAAACATACTTGTCATAGGTGACTCCATAGTCAGACACACTGGCGTCCCACTCACCAGGCTGAACAAGGAGAGGGTTACAGTAAGCTGCCTATCGGGCTAGAATCCGCCACATAACACAAGCACTCGGGTCACTCCACGGCAAGTACAAATATGACACAGTCATTGTCCATGCTGGTGTGAACGACCTGAGACGTACCTCCCTGGACTACATGAAAAGAGACATAGAGGAGCTCTCTGATTATGTAGCCCAGGCAGGTATGACCCTAACCCTGAGCAGTATCCTTCCTTCACCAAGAATGATGCCACAATATAGAGACAAGAGGATCAGCTTTAACAATTGGCTTAATGTCTGGTGTCATTCAAAGGGGATCCAGTGTCTGTCTGCCTGGGATGACATGCTTGACAAGCCACGCTGCTTCAAGGAAGGCTTGCACCTGTCACCCTGGGATTCGGATATTGGCTAAGGCTCTTGCCACCCCATAGTGCCTTTTTAGGCAAGGCTCAAATTCTAAACCTACCATCCTAGAAAACAAAAATGGGAAGAAACTGAGGGTAATGCTGCTCAATGCCAGAAGTCTAAATCTCAAAATGCACACTCGAGGCCCTTCTCAGTATGGAGAACATCGATGTCTGTGCTGTAACTGAAACCTGGTTCAAGGCTCCTGAGAGCACCCGGCACTATTAGGTTTTGCCTCATATCATGCGTTCGGCCCCAAAACCGGACCACACCACAAAAGGAGGGTGTATCCATATTCATAAAGGATACCCACACCTCCAGGTTGGTGGCAATGCAAAGCCGGAAACCATCCAGGTGCAACTAACCATAGGCAAAACTGCTCTACAAATTGTAGCATGCTACAGGCCACCATCTCAAACTCAGGAACCCCACACAGCCTTCCTGAAGACACTAGAGGGTATAAATGTATCTCCAAACACCATCATATTGGGTGACTTCAACTACCCGAATATAGACTGGGAACATTACTCAAGCCCTAACTTTCTAGCCCAACGGTTCCTGGAGTTCATAAGTTCAAATGCCATGGAACAGCTAGTCACTGTTCCCACAAGAGGAGAAAATATACTAGATCTCATTGTCACAAACATGGGGACAAAATGCTCCACACCGGAAGTATATCCCTCATTGGTGAGATCGGATCATAAACTAATCTCACTGGAAATCCACATCCCCCCACCCCAAACAAAAAAGACCATAGTGAAGAACTTCTCTAAAGCAAACTTCACACTACTCAAGACTGGTGTGGTATCCTTCAAGGCCCCTGAGCCAGAGGAAACCACAACCCAAGCTGCGGAAGCCCTTACAAATGCCTTCTATGAACACCTCCAGGACTGCATGGATCAGGCAATCCCAAATAAAACCAAGATTCTTTCCACAAAGGGCAAACGTCCAGTCTGGTGGACCCCAGCCATTAACAAACTTTACAATAAGAGGAGAAAGCTATTACATGATAGAACAAAATCCATAAAAGGGAAGTCACCCCTGATCATTATTAGTAAAAAAATACGAGCACTCATAAAATCAACTAAGGCCAATTTTGAGAGAAAAATTGCCATGGATTCAAAGGACAATCATAAGGCCTTTTTCAGCTATGTTAGGAACCTGGGTGGAAACTCCCAGATATGCTCAGAATTAGTCCAAAATGATACAAAAATCACTGAACCCACAGACATTGCCAACATACTGGCAGACAGGTTCAGTGCAAACTTCACCCCCCTCCCCCCCTAAAGGAGAGATAACTATCCCAGCTGAGTGTACCCTCCCGGACATCTCAAATGCGCAGGTGAAAGCTGCTCTCTCCAAAGCTAAAAACACAGCATCAATGGGACTGGATGGTGTCCCCGGCTGTGTGCTACACGAGCTAAATGAGGAATTAAACCCGCACATAAGGCAGCTGTTTAATCTCAGCCTTACCCCAGGATACATGCCCAAGGAGTGGCGTACGGCAACTGTGGTCCCACTCTACAAAGGCGGCACCTCTACGGACCCTGGTAATTACCACCCCATAAGCTTAACAAGTCTAGTCTGCAAAGCTATGGAGAGGATCATAATGGAGCTCATAAACAAAGATATAGGGGACTTGCAGACATTGGACCCGACCCAGTTTGGCTTTGTCAAGGGAAGATCATGCCTTTTGAACTTGGTCGACTTCTTCGAAACAGTCACCAAGGCCATTGATGAGGGAAAGGCAGTCCATACAGCCTACCTTGACCTTGCAAAGGCTTTCGACACAATACCCCACTCGGGTATTGTAGAAAAACTTACCAGCTTAAATGTAAACCCATATGTCACAAGATGGGTTGCAAACTGGCTTAAGGACAGAACCCACAGGGTTAGAGTTGCTGGTGCTGTGTCAGACTCCAAGCCGGTCACAAGTGGTGTCCCACAGGGCTCGGTCCTTGGTCCCCTATTGTTTGGCATCTACTTCTCAGAAGTACAGGCCAACATGGGAGGACTTTGGCTGACAAAGTTTGCAGACGACTGCAAACTGGGCGCCATAGTGGAAAGTGCATCGGACACGGATATCCTTCAGAAGGGACTCACGGAAACAGAAAGCTGGTGCCAGAGCCATGGCCTGAAGTTAAGCCAAAAATGTATAGTCATACCCTTCGGGAAAAACAAGGTAACCCCAAGCTACCATATAGGTGGCAATCCACTAAGCACAGAAGAGGTTATCAGGGACCTGGGGACCCAGGTTGACAGTGGCCTTTCTTTTGACACATTGCTAAAGTGGTTAGAAAGACCTTCTACATTGCCCACCTGATCATGAAGGGATTCACATCCAGATCTAGTGAGGTCATTGTTCCCCTGTACTCTTCACTTATCAGACCAATGATCGAGTATAATGCCCCATTCGGGATGTATCTCACCCGACATCTGCAGCAATTGGAGAGACCCCAAAAGTTCCTCACCAAAAGGATAAAGGGACTCCAAAATCTGTCATATGCTGCCAGATTGAAGAAACTCCAGCTCTATTCAGTCGCATACCGTCTGCTCAGAGGTGCTCAGAGGTGACATGTGCCTGACATACAAGGCCATGTCCAACCCGGAATTAATGGACATGCTCCACCTCAAAAAATCCAAATCCACCAAAACCACTAGAGCAAGCGACTTAAACCTTAGCACGGCAATAAATAGGACGTGCTGGAGGGATGGATTTATCACTCAGAGACTCCCTATGCTGTGGAATAAAATCCCGGTCCATGTGAGGCAGAGCACCTCGCTGACTCTGTTCAAGAGAAATCTAGACCTGTGGATGGGAGATCGTAGGTTTACCCCGGGAATCATATCTGTGTCACTGCTGGACAGAGGCACAACAAACTAATGGGCACAGTATTTTTTCATATAAGGGGTGGCGTAAGCCAGAAAAATTTGGGCTAGGCTTATAAATGCCTTAGGGCAGATAGCCTAGTATAAACCTATGAACCTATGAACCTATGAACCTATATACATACAATATGAAATATAGTAAAGAAGAGATATACCAATATCTAGCTAGAGACTAGTAATAAAGGTAAGATGTATATACAGATAGTACTAAGCTCAAATGGATACTGTTCTAAACTCATAAACCTAAATCTTATATACAAATATTGCACTAAACTCAAACAGATATAAAGCAGATGCCCCACATGAAGGTATAACATGCTAGAAGAACTAATGGGGAGGAAGGGGGAGATACATGTGTAAGAGAGGAGACTGAGTGAGTAGTATTCATGGTAGTGAGAAGAAGTTAGGTGTAAGTCAGTTGGATATGTATTTGGAGTTAAGATGAAGTGAGATAGTTAAGCATGTTATAACAGGTCTGAGAGATTGAGTGAGGATGGAAGGGTATGGTAAAGGGAGTTTACCTTAAAGAAATGGTGATACAGGGTGAGACAGAAAATGTTTCCTGGGAGGACATTATGGAGAAAATATAAAAGGAGGATGCAGAGACAACCTGGAAAAATAGTAATGGTATCGAAAAGAAAACATATTTTGAGATAGTAAAAGAAGGCAAAAGAGGAGTAGCAGAAAAGAAACAGGTAGAAGAAAGTGAAAAACAGAAGTATTTGGTAAGGATTCAAAGTAAAGAAGACAACGAAATATACAGGTATGAAGTGTAGAACAATTTAATAGCGCTTTCTGAACATCTTGCAATATGGCTAGAGATAAAGGAAAACAAGGAATATATATAAATGCGCACATTAATAAAAAGCATCAATTAGTAAGCATGGAATGAAGAAAGAAAGAGATTAGTAATACAGATATGGAAAGATCATATTACTATGAGAGCATTTTATAAAAATTGGTCTGAATGGTGGATAATATTTAAGGAAAAATATAAAAAAATCTTTTTTACAGTGTCAATATGAAGTGAGAAAAGTAGAGAAAGAAAATTATAAAGGAACATATAATGATGAATTGCAATATTTAGAACATAATGATACAAAAAATACTTTGACAAAGAAAATAAATTATATTAAAAAAATCAAGAAAAATACAAGAATTTTTATATAAGCAAAGATATGTTTTAGAAGGAAAAGAGAAGAAGTATCGAGTAACTTAAGCAGATTAGTAAAGGATGATGATAGTGTAATCATATAATTAAAACATGTAAAAGGAGAAATAGAACTCAGGAAAATAGTTTTGTACAGTATATACAAGAAATGTTTAAAGAAAAAATGTAATGGAAAAAACACGTAAAGCAAAACATGTTAACAGAAAAAGAGAATAAAGAGTTGGAAAAAGAGATTTCATTATATGAGCTAGATAAAGTATTGAGACAAGTAGATATAATTTGGCTACAGGACCAGATAGAATAAGGTATAAAGTATAAACATATCTAAAGGATTGGCACAAAAAGTGTTTTTTAAAGATTATGAATGAATGGCTAATGAAGTTTTTTTGTATAAAGAATTATGTAGAGTAATACTTAAATTCGTGTGTAATAATGAAGATAGAAGACACTTGAAAAAAGGAGACTGGTAGTATTTAGTGATAATGATTATAAGATCTTTATGAAAATAATACAAAAGAGATTTGAAACTAAACTAGAAATATTATTGAAGATAGTATTTATAATATAAAGGGGAATGATTGCCAAGAATTATTAATGGTAGTTAGAGAAACTGTGGATGATATTATGAATAAAAAAGAAGTGTAAATTGTGATAGGAGACCTTACTAAAGCATTTGATACAGTTGGACAAGAAATTTTAGGTGGAATAATGAAAGAATATAATATACATGAGAAACATTAGGAAATTATGTATGTCAGTATAAATCAATAATAAAGTAAAATACTTGTAAATGGCTGGTTAAGCCAAGAGGTGCATATGAAGAGCAATGCAAGTTCTGGATGTCCATGAGTTTTATACTCTTTGCATTAGTGATGAATGTGATAATATGTGAAATAAATTACAAAATGAAGGAAGTGGGGTATGTAATTTCTGAAGGGTTAAAAATTCCAGTAGTTCATTAGCATATGCAGATGCCATTATAATAATTGAAAAAAACAAAGTTTGGATAAAAGAAGTAATAATTTACACAGATTAGTGTATATAGGGGGTAGAAAATGCTTTAAATCAAGAGAAAAGTAAAGGTTTAGGTGATGTAGTAAAGATAAGGGGTATTTATTTTACAATGTGCACAATGTCAGTGTTAGGTATACCATTTGGGAATAAAGATGCAAATAAAATTCAATGGGAGAAAGAAACAGAAGAAATAAAACAAACATGTTTTTTTCTGGAGAACATATAAATTATCATTCAGAAAAGGGCTTATTTGTTAAATTCACTACTGGAAAATTGCATATTTAGCAGGTGTATTTATGTTGCCAACAGTATTAGAAAATCAATGATTGCAGGCATTTTTATTTATATAGGGTTCCTGATTAAAGCCAGTAAAAATATGAGTTTTGTATGTAAATAAAGAGGAAGGAGGTTGGGGTTAATTAATCCAGTGGTATATGCTGTCTCGCTGAATTTTTATAAAGGGATAAAGTGGATACATGAAAGATGAAATATTAGTAGTAAAACTGTATAAATATAAGTGTGATGCATTTTTGATGCATAGTGAAAAAGAGTAAAAGAGAAAAGGAATGTAAAAATGAAGACATTCTGTTACCAAAAAATATTTTTGTGGAAATAAAAACTGAGGATATAGAAAAACAAAGTAAAGTATGGTTTAAAAATGTAATGATAAAGCATTGCTATGTAAAACAATGGGAAAAATCTAATAGATGAAAACAATCAAGCTATAAAAATAAGAAGTAAATGTTGTAATCAGAAAGTAGGAGGTCAACATTTTTTGTGGAGACTAGTAACAGATAAATTGCCAGAAAAAAGAAATCTGCCATTTAAAAAGAAAAGTGATGGAATATATTTCATTGTCAAGAAGAAGAAACTACTGGGCATATTTTTATGTAAAAGAGTAAAAAGGTTATGGGGAAATCTAGGAAAAGATTTTTTCAAAGGTAAAACAGTAGTGGATAAAATAAACATGGATATGATTACATTTGGATATTATAAGAATAAAATTATAGAATTTGTTAAAAGAATAGACAAAAAAGTATTTTTACATTATATTGGTTGTATGGAAACAAAGAATAAATTAAATTATGTTTAATTGTAAATGGATTTTATCAATAATATAAAATACAATCAGATGGTGGTTATGGAAAATGGAGTACCAGTCTCATAGGATGAAAATGTGTTGTGATTGTAAGGAAAATTCTGAACATGTGTAAATATATTTGTATATCTATATATCTGTATATTTATAAATACTTGTAAATATGCAAATATGCTGCAAAATAAAAGTCTTTTTTCATATAAAAGACCACTCTTTCTTTGAGTGCAGTGGGATCCTTTACATCCACCTAAGCTACCAACAAATAAAGCAGATGAGACCTAAGTTTGACATCTCTTCCAAAAGACTATACATTCAGGAATGCAGCACCTTCTTTATGTTGTGCTGCAATTACAGTAATCCATTTGGAGGATGTGGAAATAGAAACCACAGCCTTCTGCAACAAAGGTAGACTGCTACCTGTTACTCTATTGACACTGATATTTCTGTTTAAATCTTAGCAGCTTGCATGAAGATCATATTTTCTCTAGTGTGAAGCAATGTAAATTCCAAGCACAAATATGCAAATATACTCTAGTACAGGTACACCACTGAAGATTTTGATCTTGTCTCTGATAATAATCAAATTGTAGATCATGAAGCACATTGACTATACCCAAAAACGGGAGAAAAATCACATACACACACACACACACACACACACACACACACACACACACACACACACACACACACACACACACACACACACACACAAAACTGCTTTTAATGCTGTTAGTCAATCAAACATATATGGCTTGTGGCTACTGTGTATGTGACACATGTTTCTGATTTTCAAATCCAGGAAACAGCCTATACTTTTTTCCTCTGTAATTCAAAATTTATGTACTACAAACATTATGATCTTTTCTCTCTGAATGTAACTCAGTTATGTATTCTCAATGCAGATGTCAAGATGTGACTCTTGAGCCGCACTTTATTTTCCATGTGAATTTCCTCACCTTCATATCTTGAGCTCATAATGTAGATGATTATGATTGAGTATCAGATCATAAAAAAATTAACCATGCAAGACATGGATGTCAACCTTTTTTTTTTTTTCAAAACAGGTTTATTGTTTTAACATATAAGAGAAATATCATAACAATTTTATACAAGTAATTAAAAATAGGTATTATTATAATATTCAACAAAACAACTAAAGTATTTACAAAGACATCCACTACAATCAGATCAATTAATTAAACTAAAATACCATGCTATTGAAATTAAAATTTTTTTAACAAATTTTGTAAATTATCCCATACAATAAAATAAGATGTTTTTCTATTTGTTCTAGTCCTAATTGTGTTTATTTCCATATGGCACACTATATTCATAACATTTTAAATTCATTGAACGAAGGAGGTGTATCTGAAATCCAATTTCTAGTTATTATTTTCCTAGCCACTGCTAGAATAGACCATAACAAGGGAAGCTTAACCTTTTTAACACTTTGAGGTACAGGTGTGTTGAATAATATGAGATTTAGAAATAATGAAATTATCTGTAAAAAGAGCCTGCAAAAATTCATTAATTGACTTCCAGTATTCTTTCAATTTTATACAGTCATAAAACATATGAGCCCAGTCAGCATTAATTTCTACATTACATCTCTTACATAGATTATCTTTATTATTTATTTTATTCATCATCAAAGGTGTATAAAAAGATCTATGTAAAATGTCCATGTATAAAGTCTCCAGACAATGGAAGACGTAGTTCTATAAGCAGATTCCAATATATATTGTTTATCTTGTTGATTTGGTGGGTCCCCATTAATAGAAGTGAAATAATTCCAGTATGAATCTACACTGTAAAAAGTTTCTTGTCTGATAACTTTATGTATGTATGAAAGTTTACCTTTATCAGAAACTTTATGTTGTAAATTTAATATCAAGTAATCAATCAGTGTTGGAATAGATTCTTTAACAGTTATAGACATTAAATCTATTTTATTAATGAGATGTTGTCTAAAGGTCTGAACCTCTAACCAGCAAGTTTCTCTTAGATCAAATTCTTGTTTTAAGAAATCTAGATTTTTAACTTTATTATCAGATATCAACTGATACCAGTACTTTAGATCATTATCTATAGCTAAATGAGTTCCTTCAGAAGTAGATGACAAAAGCATACCCTGAGTATACATTATAGGAAATACAATAAAATTCCATTCCCTATACTTAGGGTGCATGAATATAAAGTTACGATAACTAATAATAATATTTAATGGGTAACAAACCATATGTTTAGGTGTAATAGGTGAAGTATAAAATTCCTTTAGTAACCATAACATGGAGTTATTTACAATCATATTTTTATGTGTTAAGGAGATTTTCATGAAGTGTATACTAATTAGCTCCCAATAATCTTTCCATTTTGTGACATATGACTGATCTATTAATAAAGTAATAACTTTTACAATAGAAGAGATAGTATATAAATTAAAGTCTGGAAAAGAAATACCCCCTTGAGACCAGCTATTAGTATGTTTCTTTAATGCAAATGGATGTCAACCTTGACATCAAATCTTGTCAAGTGAATCTATATATTATCTACATTAAGAACACATAACTGATATGATTGGAGAGAACCAGCCATAATTATTTGCAGTGCATTGATATTTTTCTCCCTCAGTATACTATGAAGTACAAAAAAGTATAGCACTTGTGAAATGTTTTACAGCTTCAAATCCATAAAACACTCAACGCTGTCACACAAACAGTGGCCAGAAGCTAAGTGGCCCTTTGATGGACTAACACTTTTAAAAGCTGAGTAACACTCCTGTGTCTGTCTGTTTTGTGTGGAAGCAAAATGTGTTTTACAGCTTTTAAAAGCTGTTTTAGGTTCTTGCCACTGTTTTGTACTAGCTACTCTGCATGCTGTAACACAACAGTATAACAGATTTAGGCTTTGCATAGCAAAGCTTGCTATGTGCTCTTTTGACATCAGGGGATGCACAACAATTGTGTGTTTTCCTAGTTTTGGAGAAAAATCAACACAGTTTATGCCTTGGCTGATTATAATGAGAAACCTGGTCATCATCATCTGCATTATCTATCAGTGAAATGGATTTCAAGAAAGTACACCATTACATTTGAGCTCAAAAGATGAATGTCTTAATATTCATTTCAAGAAAATGTGATAGTTGGTTGTTATCACACATCCAGTTGTACTTCTTTAAGTGACTATATGTGATAGTGCCCAATTAAACTGACTGCGTGTAGGCAAGAGGTTTGTAATATCTGCTTTTATAGCTGTTGATTAGTTCAAGTTTATTGAGGTGCTTGAACCCAAGCACAATTACAATTAGAATGCATAAATCAAAATGAACCAATATGCATGCACTGACGAGTTAAAATCTTAAATTGTAAAGCAGGAATTGTGTGACTGATAAAATCAAGTGATGCCAAATGCAACATTAAATAAGTGTCGCTTTTTATTTTTATTTGATTTCTTTTGTAATGAATAAATAAACTAATTATAAAACAGATAATTATTTAAATAAGTCAATAGCTGATCAATACATCAAAGTTATACAAATCAACAATTTATATTATTCATTCATGACCTTACATCTAAGCCAAGATTTAGATGAATGTATAATATTAGAAGTGTTCATCTTTATAGTATGCAATTCACTACAGCAAACAATTTTTGCCATATTAATAAATTCAACACTAAATGGGGTAAGTGTATTATGCCAATTTCTAGTAATTACTTTTCTGGCTATAGCAAGAATAAACCATAGAAGAGGCTCTTGAGTTTTTGAAAGTATCTCAGGAATTGGAGAATTCAATAAAATCAAATATTTAAACATATTACATGTATCTGACCATAGGGTTTGAATAAAGTTATTCATTTCTTTCAAAAAAGGAGAGATGACTTCATATTCATATACCATATGCAAC
Source organism: Protopterus annectens (assembly GCF_019279795.1). Taxonomy (NCBI): domain Eukaryota; kingdom Metazoa; phylum Chordata; order Ceratodontiformes; family Protopteridae; genus Protopterus; species Protopterus annectens. The sequence goes on along the minus strand of NC_056739.1, from coordinate 1,410,853,911 downwards.
CAATTAGTTATTAGTTCAGAATCCCATCCCCAGCATTTAATTCTATTTGACCTATACATAATTGTAATTTTGTTAGGAGTGACAAAAGCTCTGTGTAAAAATTTCCAAGTGAGACTTTTCCTATATAATGAGGATGTAGTTTTGTCTGAAGATTTTAATATTATTTTCTTGTTTTTTTTTTTCAGAGAAGTCTTTGCTATTAATTTTTGAGGAATAATTATAATATGAATTATATGAATATCTGAATTCTAATCTAAGAATTTTATAAAGCTGTCACAAATATGATTTATTTGCCATTGCATTATTGTTGATGGTTGTTAAGAATTCCAATATCTTGGGGGACAATTTCTTATCTAGATAAAATATCCTATTTATCTCTGTGTTCACAAAATTTCTAAATATCTGTAATATTTACCAGTTCTTAAAATTTTGATTGCATTTGGACATTACATTTTCTATAGTATGTATTGCAGGACCATTTATGAATTGATGCCAGTAAATTAAGTTACTTTGTTCTTTCAATGCTATCATTTTGATGAAGTTGTGAGTTTCTAAGCAGTTATTTGTATATGCAATTGGATATATAGAAACTATTAAGTCTTTAATACAATGGTTAGGATACGTGAACTTCTGGAAAGAGGAAAGAATATTATTTATATATGGAATTTGAGGAGATAGACTAGTTCCATTTATGTAAAAATCTTTTAGTAACCAGATAAAGTTATTATGGGCTATTTTTTTATTACTGATTATGATATATTTATTATTTACTGATAATATTTCTTGATGTGTTTCTTTCCGTTTTTAATCATATGATGGATTTATCCACATTGCAATAACTTAAAATTGTTGAAGTGGCATACGACTGAATATCAGGAAATCCTATTTCACCATTCTCCCAACCTTTTCTGTGCCAATCAAAGAAACTCTTTGTTTATTAGGATGGCAAAACAAAAAATTAAGTAGAATATTTTTATCTTTTTTTTTTTTTTTTTTTGGTAGAGATAGTCCTAAAGAATATTGTGGGGTGAATTACCATCTTAATTAGCATTAATTGTTCTTCCATAGTAAAGAAGAAATTATTCCAATTTGTGATTAAACTTAATATTGTATCAACAATCTGTTGAAAATTTGTTTGTATCATTTTGTTACTATTTGGCATAATAGTTATCCCAAGATATTTAATTTGAATGCTATTACAATTAAAGTTAGAATATTTTTGCATTTTTTTATTTCTTATTTATTAATATTGTACCTGTTTTCTTATGATTTAGTCTTACATTCAAGATTTCTTCAAACTGACTCAGAGAAATAATTATACGTTCTAATGATTTTTTCTATATTTCCTATTGTTAGTAAAATATTGCCATCAAAGAATTGCTAATGCAAAAAGTAAAGATGATAATGGAAAACCTTGTATTGTGCTATTCTGTAGATTAAAGAAATAGAAAGAAAATAGTGTATTTTAACATAAGCCCAAGAGTTATTGTAGAAGTTAGGGATTAATGCAATTAGCTCAGGTGAGAAACTGTACACTTTAAGTGTTTTAAACAGGCAAGGCAAATTGACTGAGTCAAAAGTCTTACCTAAATCAAGACTAATGACAGAACGTTCTTTTTTTATTTGCATAGTCTATTAATGTATGCATTATTATATTATACTGCACTAAAATAAATCCTGTTTGATTACTGTCAATTACTTTAAGTATTAGTAAATTAATTATATTGGTTAAAATAGACATGAACATCTTATAGCCCAAATTTAAACGTGAAATGGGTCTGTATGATGAGCACTTTGTAGGATACTTATCTTGTTTTAAAATAGGTGATATGAGGGACTATTTCCATGATGGGGGAACTTCAGCACTTGTTCTTATTTCTCTATCGACTTTAATCTAATATTTTAACAGTATCATCTTTTACTCTTTTATACAGTTCTAGTATACGACTATCTAAGCCCAGTGCCTTATTATTTATTAACTTTTTATTTGATCTTTTATTACTATTAAAGGGAATTTTCTATTTTATTTGTTCACTTGTTAATTTGTTATTTATATTTTCTCTTATAAAAGTTTCAGTTATTTCACCATTATCTAGGTTAATTGTATTTTATTTATATTTTCAGGAAATATTTTAAAGCCCAAAAGAATGTCTTTAATATCTATTCTTCTTTCTTTTTTATTATCTGTATATGTTATCATTTCTTTGATATGATTTAGTTTATTTGTTTTCTTTGATTTAATAGCAAGTTTATACAAGCTTAATTGGTTTACTGAATATGCTTGAAGCTTAAGATTTTCCACCTTTATTGAAACTTTATGACTTAGAATTTTAACATATTCTTTGTTTAAGTTTTTAAGTTCTGACTGGCTGATAGTATCATTTGAGTTTAGATTTAACTTTAATTTATCTATTTTGGCCTGTAGTACATTCAGTTCTTTATCCCTTTCTTTTGTTTTACTAATATACCAACTTGTAACTCTTTCATTTAAGTAACACTTGAGTGAATCCCACAGGAAAATGTCAAATATTTCACCATGCATGTTTATTACTAGGAAACTATTGACCTCTTTAACATACAACTCCTTAAATCATTTTATTCTGACAGTGTATGCTGGTGATCTCCTATGGCATATTAAATTCTCAGATTTTAAAATAATATTAAATACTATAGCATTATGGTCTGATAATAGACATGAAATGATTGAAACTTCTCTAATATGTGATAAGTTGTTTGAGACAAAAAAATTGTAACAATACGTGTTTGTGTTCCATAGCTATTTGAATAATGGGTAAATTGAAGTGATTTTCCCCTAGATTCACTATCCTTCCATGCAGGACTAGCTTAGTCCTGCACAGAAGTGACCAGTTAGGAGCAGGACAGCAGCGTGCCATGCATATTAATGAAGGTGCGCTGCCTGAGCTCCTAAACTTACACAGAGCATGTACGAGTGGAGGGGCATATCTGAGAGCAAAGCTCTCAGAATATACATGCCCCTGCAATGAAGAACATCAGGGTATGAATAAGAATGAGTGAGACTGCTCATAGGTGTTCGTATACCCCAAGCAACGTCCCCCCACGTTTACAAGAGCAATAGTTAAACATAAAATATAAAGAATATTTTTTTTTTATGAAACAGATTAAATTTAACCATAGTTGCCTGGGTTTGCCCATCACTTAGCTATGGTTAATGCAGCTTAAATAGCACAACAGGATGAAAAGCAAGATATATGCAAATAAAGCAGTACATTATAGTGTAGTGGGCAGAGCATTCGCCTTACGAGCAATCATTCCCGGTTCAAGTCCCACTCCAGCACAATCCATTTTTCATGTCAAATCACTGTATGATCAATTTATTTTGTCGCATAACCTAAGATAACATATATTTACAACATGTATATATTTATAACATATATTTGTGAACTGGAGTTCTGCATTAAATGCAGATGTGAGATGTCAGTGTCATAATGTTGTAAAGTCCACTGATAATCACAAGTGCCCCATACAGTATATGTACACAGGAATCAGGGATACGAACGGAAGATAAAATGTGTAATGAATGATAACTCCATGCAGTTTCCAAATCCACCACCTTCCCAAGAACCATTCGACATTACTGTCTAAATTAGTGCAGTGGTAAGCGGGTATAAGCAATAGTAAGCAAGTGTAAGCACTATTAAGCAGTAGTAAGTGGGAGTAAGCATATTTCAGCAGTAGTAAGCGAGTTTAAGCCCATTTGTGTGGGGGTAAGCAATGCACAGATAAGTTAAGCAATATTGAAGCTAACTCTCTGTAAGCATATTTAACCTGAGGTTAGCATTGCTTACCCTCATGCAAGCCCACACAAACCCACTTACAATTGCTTAAAAGTGCCTTAATCAATCTGTATGCAACAGCTGCTGTCCTAGCCAGAAACAAAATAAATAGCCTTTTCAGGTCTTAAACCCAGGACTTTATACACTGTAGTCACAGTAGTTAACCACTAAGCCATTACAGCATAGGTTCATAGGTTCATAGGTTTATACTAGGCTATCTGCCCTAAGGTATTTATAAGCCTAGCCCAGAGTTTTTGTGGCTTACGCCACCCCTTATGTTAAAAAATACTGTGCCCATTAGTTTGTTGTGCCTCTGTCCAGCAGTGACACAGAGATGATTCCCGGGGTAAACCTACGATCTCCCATCCACTGGTCAAGATTTCTCTTGAACAGAGCCAGCGAGGTGCTCTGCCTCACATGGACTGGGATTTTATTCCACAACATATGGAGTCTCTGGGTGACAAATCTATCCCTCCAGCATGTCCTATTTATATCTGTGCTAAGGTTTAAGTTGCTTGCTCTAGTGGATCTGGTAGATTTGGATTTTTTGAGGTGGAGCATGTCCATTAATTCCGGGTTGGACATGGCCTGGTATGTCAGGCACAGGTCACCTCTGAGCAGACGGTATGCGACTGAATAGAGCTGGAGTTTCTTCAGTCTGGCAGCATATGACAGATTTTGGAGTCCCTTTATCCTTTTGGTGAGGAACTTTTGGGGTCTCTCCAATTGCTGCAGGTGTCGGGTGAGATACTTCCCGAATGGGGCATTGTACTCGATCATTGGTCTGATAAGTGAAGAGTACAGGGGAACAATGACCTCACCTGATCTGGATGTGAATCCCTTCATGATCAGGTGGGCAATGTAGAAGGTTTTTCTAACCACTTTAGCAATGTGAGTGTCAAAAGAAAGGCCACTGTCAACCTGGGTCCCCAGGTCCCCGATAACCTCTTCTGTGCTTAGTGGATTGCCACCTATATGGTAGCTTGGGGTTACCTTGTTTTTCCCGAAGGGTATGACTATACATTTTTTGGCATTTAACTTCAGGCCATGGCTCTGGCACCAGCTATCAGTTTCCGTGAGACCCCTCTGAAGGATATCTGTGTCCAATGTACTTTCCATTATGGCTCCCAGTTTGCAGTCATCTGCAAACTTTGTCAGCCATAGTCCTCCTATGTTAGCCTGTACTTCTGAGAAGTAGATGCCGAACAACAGGGGGCCAAGGACTGAGCCCTGTGGGACACCACTTGTGACCGGCTTGGAGTCTGACATGGCGCCAGCTACTCTAACCCTGTGGGTTCTGTCCTTTAACCAGTTTGCAACCCATCTTGTGACATATGGATTTACATTTAAGCTGGTAAGTTTATCTATAATACCCGAGTGGGGTATTGTGTCGAAAGCTTTTGCAAGGTCAAGGTAGGCTGTATGGACTGTCTTTCCCTCATCAATGGCCTTGGTGGCTGTTTCGAAGAAGTCGACCAAGTTCAAAAGGCATGATCTGCCCTTGACAAAGCCAAACTGGGTCGGGTCCAATGTCTGCAAGTCTCCTATGTCTTTGTTTATGAGTTCCATTATGATCCTCTCCATAGCTTTGCAGACCAGGCTAGTTAAGCTTATGGGGTGGTAATTACCAAGGTCCGTAGAGGCACTGCCTTTGAGGAGTGGGACCACAGTTGCCGTACGCCACTCCTTGGGCACGTATCCTGTGGTAAGGCTAAGATTAAACAGCTGCCTTATGTGCGGGTTTAGTTCCTCATTGAGTTCGTGTAGTACACAGTCGGGGACACCATCCGGTCCCATTGATGCTGTGTTTTTAGCTTTAGAGAGAGCAGCTTTCACCTGCGCATTGGAGATGTCTGGGAGGCTGCACTCCGCTGGGATAGTTATCTCTCCTTTTGGGGGGGAGAGGGGGGTGAAGTTTGCACTGAACCTGTCTGCCAGTATGTTGGCAATGTCTGTGGGTTCAGTGATTTTTGTATCATTTTGGACTAATTCTGAGCATATCTGGGAGTTTCCACCCAGGTTTCTAACATAGCTGAAGAAGGCCTAATGATTGTCTTTTGAATCTATGGCAATTTTTCTCTCAAAGTTGGCCTTGGATGATTTTATGAGTGCTCGTATTTTTTTACTAATAATGATCAAAGGTGTCTTCTCTTTTATGGATTTTGCTCTATCATGTAACAGCTTTCTCCTCTTATTGTAAAGTTTGTTTATGGCTGGGGTCCACCAGACTGGACGTTTGCCCTTGGTGGAGAGAGTCTTGCTTTTATTAGGGATTGCCTGATCCATGCAGTCCTGGAGGTGTTCGTAGAAGGCATTTGTAAGGGCTTCCGCAACTTGGGTTGTGGTTTCCACTGGCTCGGGGGCCATGAAGGATACCACACCAGTCTTGAGTAGTGTGAAGTTTGCTTTAGAGAAGTTCTTCACTGTGGTCTTTTTTGTTTGGGGTGAGGGCGGGATGTGGATATCCAGTGAGATTAGTTTATGATCCGATCTCACCAATGAGGGATATACTTCCGGTGTGGAGCATTTTGTCCCCATGTTTGTGATAATGAGATCTAGTATATTTTCTCCTCTTGTGGGAACGGTGACTAGTTGTTCCATGGCATTTGAATTTATGAACTCCAGGAACCTTTGGGCTAGAAAGTTTGGGCTTGAGTAATGTTCCCAGTCTATATTCGGGTAGTTGAAGTTACCCAATATAATGGTGTTTGGAGATACATTTATACCCTCCAGTGTCTTCAGGAAGGCTGTGTGGGGTTCCTGAGTTTGAGAGGGTGGCCTGTAGCATGCTACAAATTGTAGAGCAGTTTTGCCTATGGTTAATTGCACCTGGATGGTTTCCGATGCTTCGTACATTGCCACCAACCTGGAGGTGTGGGTATCCTTGATGAATATGGATACACCCCCTCCTTTTGTGGTGTGGTCCGGGTTTTGGGGCCGGAACGCATGATATGAGGTAAAACCTGATAGTGCCGGGGTGCTCTCAGGAGCCTTGAACCAGGTTTCAGTCACAGCACAGACATCGATGTTCTCCATACTGAGAAGGGCCTCGAGTGCGTGCATTTTGAGATTTAGACTTCTGGCATTGAGCAGCATTACCCTTAGTTTCTTCCCATTTTTGTTTTCTATGGTGGTAGGTTTAGAATTTGAGCCTTGCCTAAAAAAGGCACTATGGGGGTGGCAAGAGCCTTAGCCAATATCCGGAATCCCAGGGGTGACAGGTGCAAGCCGTCCCTTGCGAAGCAGCGTGGCTTGTCAAGCATGTCATCCCAGGCAGACAGACACTGGATCCCCTTTGAATGATACCAGAAATTAAGCCAATTGTTAAAGCTGATCATCTTGTCTCTATGTTGTGGCATCATTCTTGGTGAAGGAAGGATGATGCTCAGGGTCAGGGTCATACCTGCCTGGGCTACATAATCAGAGAGCTCCTCTATGTCTCTTTTCATGTAGTCCAGGGAGGTACGTCTCAGGTCGTTCACACCAGCATGGACAATGACTGTGTCATATTTGTACTTGCTGTGGAGTGACCCGAGTGCTTGTGTTATGTGGCGGATTTTAGCGCCCGATAGGCAGCTTACTGTGACCCTCTCCTTGTTCAGCCTGGTGAGTGGGACATCAGTGTGTCTGACTATGGAGTCACCTATGACAAGTATGTTTGGTGTTGTATTTGGCCTTAAGGGCTGTGACTGCTTTGCACACTGATTTTGTGTTTTATGTGTTGCCTGTGGTGTGTCATGAGGTGGTGGTTGCTTGGGTGTCTGCTTTGGAGGCCTCTGCTGTTTAGGTAAATTTTTGCTCAGAGCCTCCGAGTATGTCTTTGTGTGTTTATGTGTTTGATTCATTGTTGTGATAGCTTTATGTGAGACTGATTTTGTGGTGTGTGTAGTTGCCTTCTCCTCCTGTCTGGTTTTGCCAGTCCTGAGTTGAGAGAGCTCAGCCTCCAGTTTGGCTAAATAGCTGCATCTCTCACAAGTATTTGTGTTATGTGGGAGGAGGAGAGGGTTGTCTGTGTACATGAGGCAATTGTAACATTGCCTCAATATTCCCAGATTCACCAACTGGACAGGAGAGGACACCAACATCTGGCCCTTCGACATGCTAGAGAAATTAAGAAGTTTGGGGTGTAACTGAATGAGGGAGGAATTAGTAAGGAAGTGGGTACTCCTCGGGGGGGGGAGTTTCGCTAGTGAGGGACTTTGTATAATACAGAAGTGCTAAGCCTGAAAAGAAGATGCTTTTAAGACAAGTGCTGAGCTTTTTTTTTTTTTTTTTGGAGAAAAAAAAAGCTTTTAGGAACAAGTGCTGCGCTTTTTAGTTAAGGGATATACTGTTTAGATTACTAGTAGAGCAGTTCTAAGGGAAAAAATGAAGAACAGACTTTATGGAGCCAGAAAAAGTTTAACCTTGTTAAACCGGAGCTGCCCGATGCTGCTCTAGTGGCAACTCTGCTATCGCTAAAGCACGCTAAAGCGTGCTTGATAGCAGGGGCTGGAAAGAGCCAGGAATTGACCCAATACGGCCAATAAAACTACAGTTTCAAGTCAGTAACCACTCCCACGGGGGCAGGGGAGCTGCTCAATGTTTTTCACTGCCACTGATCAACAGAGAGACTTTCCTTTAGCCCAAGCAAAAATGGCCTCACAGAAACCTACACACAGTTCAGGAACAGCAAGCCTGTAACTGAACTTTTTTAAATCTCAGAAAAGTGGGAAAAAAGCAAGATTTTTTTTTGTTTTTGTTTTTTTCAGAGATAGCAGAGGTTCACAAGTAATATCAAGTTATAACAGTGCAGTAAATGACCCCACACAAGAGTGCTAGGTCAAAGACAGAAAATATGCAAGTTTTGAGAAAAAACGATTTTAAAATTAAGTGCAAACAGGAAATTCAGTAAATAGCGTTTGGTTGTGCTCTAAATACAGCTACTAATGCAGAAATCAAGTTTAACAAGCCAGAAAATGCTCAAACTAGGCAACTATGCAGAAAAACTTAGCAAATAAACAGAGAAAAAATACTTAAAATCTCAAAAGTGGCTCCCTTCTTCTCTCAGCGTTTTCTCCTCTTGGTGGGTGCTTCACCAACAGCCAACAAGCCTGAAAAGATGCCAAACCCACAAGGCAACTAGGTTTTAAGAGAGGAAGATGAAGGAGTTTTGGAAATGACCCCTACTGGTCAATAAAACTACAGTTTCAAGTCAGTAACCACTCCCACGGGGTACAGGGGAGCTGCTCAATGTTTTTCACTGCCACTGATCAACAGAGAGACTTTCCTTTAGCCCAAGCAAAAATGGCCTCACAGAAACTTACAAACAGTTCAGGAACAGCAAGCCTGTAACTGAACTTTTTTAAATCTCAGAAAAGTGGGAAAAAGCAAGATTTCTTTTTTTGTTTTTGTTTTTTCAGAGATAGCAGAGGTTCACAAGTAATATCAAGTTATAACAGTGCAATAAATGACCCCACACAAGAGTGCTAGATCAAAGACAGAAAATATGCAAGTTTTGAGAAAAAACGATTTTAAAATTAAGTGCAAACAGGAAATTCAGTAAACAGCTTTTGGTTGTGCTCTAAATACAACTACTAATGCAGAAATCAAGTTTAACAAGTCAGAAAATGCTCAAACTATGCAACTATGCAGAAAAACTTAGCAAATAAACAGAGAAAAAATACTTAAAATCTCAAAAGTGGCTCCCTTCTTCTCTCAGCATTTTCTCCTCTTGGTGGGTGTTTCACCAGCAGCCAACAAGCCTGAAAAGACTGAGGTACATAAGACTGAGGTATCATCAAACAGATCCTCAGTATAGGAAAATCAAACTGAACATGTGAAAGGAATCTACATACAGTTTCATGTTGTATAATCTACTACATAACATAAATATGTGATCTAGAGTACCGCAGTAAGCCCAGACATGAGGTGTCATTGTAATAAAGTGTTGAAATCTCCAAATAAACACAAGGACCCCATACAGTGTACATACGCATCAATCATGGATACCAAACACATATATAACATGTAATGAATAATAAATCAATGCCAAAAAGCAAATATAATGCAACTTAAATATTAAGCAAAGCTAAGTATTGCACAGCTCAGCTTATTACGTGTAAGCAATGTGTAGGCCAGCTAACTCAGTCTGCCCATTTGTATACCTCTTTAAGAAATGCCAACCTTAGGTAAGCAGGTTTGCCCATAGCTTAGCCTTTTCAAAACCACCCAATCATGGCAAAGTGTGGGAAACCGGCCCTATTTAAACCCAACAGGTGGGAATATATCTCATAACTGGTTGTAGCTTCCCCTTTTAGTCACTATGTCTGGAATGGGAGAGGGTGTGTGCTTTTGGGTGCAGCACTGAGGCATCCAGGAGTCCAGAGTCATGGCAGGACTCCTTGTGAAAGACCATGACATGAGACTGCTGCAGGGCCAGTACCAGGGTTTCCAATACAAAGCAGAAGTCTGGGACCATCTCACCCATGACCTCACCAGTGCCACTGGCATACCTCAAACTGGTGAGCAGGTCAGGCATCACTATGCCATCCTGAAGTGGTGAAAGAGGGATCTCTTGGATCAGTGGATCCAAGAGGCTAGGAGGACAGAGGAGGTCCCAGCCATGTGTAAGTATCAGTCCATTACCTGTTTAATAATTGACAGCTCATGTATATCATGGATAGCTATTGGTAAATATTCCTGTTATGTCTTTCACAGTGGCAAGTGAGTGGGCTATGAACCAGGAGGCCCATGGCTGTCGCTTGGAGCAGTTGCGACGTGAGGAATGTTACTAATACTCTTGCATGTACTGTCACAGGAAATAAATTTAAAAGTAGTAGTAAGTTAATTGCCTGTATAAAACCTGTATTGTTTAAGGCATGTACTGCATACACCAGAGAATATGGCAGGAAGACTTTCATATAGGTTGTATGAAAATAAAAGCATAATAGCCTGACAATAAAGATCTAACTGCTGGACTGCATGTGTTTACTCTGGTATCATATGGTATTGTAGATTTGCAATCACTTAAGAGTACTTTTGTATTAAGCATTGTTACCCTCACTGTGCTACATAAATAAAATGTGTAGGAATGTCTGTATTTGACTGGTGTAATCCCAAGAGGTCATATAGTACAACTGAGAGAGACATAGACAGAAAACAGTGACAAGACAGACAACAAAATCCAAATAGCACACTCAACTGAGATATGATCTGTTGTATTTTTAGCACACACAGCCATGGTTCAAATCCTGGGAGTGGTAGTAGGCTGCATACAGAATCATACCCCACAACTGTACAGATATGTCCAGAATGTCCAGTAAATTGGCCCATATCTGCTGCCTGTCCCCCTAGGAAATCAGTGGGATGATCCCAGACATTTAGGCAGCAAACAAGAAATGCAACTGATTGTCAGACATCTATGAGAACAAACCTGTCACTCTAGCAACTCCCCAAAATGTTATGAGAGTAATAAGCCAAGTATGTCCCATCTAAACCCCCATGTTGTCAAGCTGTGACCAGGGAGTGTACAGTAACAGAGTAAGATGTATGTGCATAATACGAACGTGGAATCTGGTAATTTGTGTGGCAACATTCAGGTAGTGGTAATAAACATAGCTCCCACAGGTCTGTCAGATACGAACACTGTACCTAAAAATAAAAGATTGATATCCTGTACTGGTACTGTGTACTCTGTTATTGTATGGCATTGTGAGTGTTGCAGTTGCTCTGAATAATAAGGAATCCCTCATCACTGTTACCCACACTGCGCTACATAATATAACTGTCTAGGAAATCCTATATAAGAGTGTTGTAATTCACTAAAGTTTTAAGAGGGCAATAGTCAAAATATGTCCAGGTTCACCTGCATGTGGACAAGACATGCCCAGAGTTTGTGCAAAAAGAGATGGACAGGTATGTGCATAACATCAACCTGGAATCTGGGAGTATGTGTAGAAACAGTTAATGTTAACAACAATTCCTCCACAAGTATACCAGGCAAGAGGTGTACACTGCAGGTAAAACCAGTCCATGTATATTGGTGTTGACAGCCATACCACTGTGCAAAGTAAGGCAATAGGGTAGTGTACTAATACTTGTAAGGTACAAATAACAACACTGACTAGGAAAGTAATGTGAACTACAGAAATATGCTAGTTGTTAATTGACATCTTTCTTTCCCCCTCACCATATCTGCAACAATAAACTAAATACCCAACTCAATTGGTATGCTGGGACATATGTCCTATTGTTCAATAATTATTTAAATCTGTTTCTATGCATGTGCTATGTTGAAATATTCAACATTGGTGGCATGGTGCCATCAGTGTACCTGCACGCTGTTGTAATTACCTCTGTGGTCCCATAAATGCATGTGTTCTGTTTGCTGTCCAACTGTTCCATATTTGGCGTTTGGGTTAATGGGAATATCTATGTATGCTGTTATACCTAATCCTGGAATGTGTTGACTATTGCTAACCCACATATGTTGATAAAACTTAAACACAATAGCAGGTATGGGAATGTGGGTCCCAGCAGACCCACCTGTCCCAACTCAGCTGACCGTGGCACTGGGCACCAGCACGTCTGGGGCCCAACCAGGGACTTCCTCATCCATTGGTCCTGCACCACCTTAGGGTGGAACCACCTCAGGGGATGGGGCTCACCCCCCCCCCGGGAGTGGGCACGAACAGGAAACTGTCATCCATCACCAGGTCCAGGTCATCGTGTGTAGCAACTTTAAAAGGGAGGTTTGAGATCTGCTACGCCAGCTTGAGGGTGTGTGTTGCGACTAGAGGGTCGGCCTGGCTCTCCGACTCAGCCCCCAGCACAGCCACCTTTGGGGCTGTGAAGGTGCAGTGGTGACTGCCCATGGGCGAGGACAGCAGTCCAACTTTTACCACTAGGGTCTCATGGGCTTCCGAGTTCCCAACACCCCTACCCATAAAGGTGTTTACCCCCACATGTGTCATATACCACCCCTGTATGTGTCTTGTGTGTCTTGTCTGTTAACCTACCCAACCTATTTCCCCAAATATACCTACTATCCCTCCCTAAAATCCCACTCTCACCTGAAAAAAAAGGGCAATTTGTTCACCCCAAAAAAGTCTTGCCCCATACATAGCTGTCCATTTCACACATGTGTCCAACGGACACATGTAATCCAGTCTAATTAGCTTAACAACACATTATTGTTGTCCTCACCTTTCCCTCATGGGTATGAGTGTTCAAATCTATCTCCAAATTCAGTGTATATACACAGCTGTTGCTGTAGAAGAAATGGGCAGCTATGGACCTTCCCTACACCCTTCCTGCACATCCCTAGCTATTTCCCTACTGTCTTTCCCTCTTTGTGCTCCTTTTTCACCACTTTCCTATCAACCCTTTTTTCTTTTCTTTTACAGAAATTAGTGTGGGGTAAGAGGGAGTAAGCACTTTTAAGCAGCAGTAAGTGGGTTTAAGCCTGTTTGCATGGGGGTAAGCAATGCCTACACAAGTTAAGCAATTTAGAAGCTAACTGAGTATAAGAAACTGTAACTGGAAGTTAGCAGTGCTTACCTCTGCGCAAACCCAGGCAAACCCACTTTCAACTGCTTAAAAGTGCCTTAATCACTCTGTATCCAATGGCCCTTGTTCTGCTCAGCAACAAAATAGACAGCCTCTGCAAGGCTCAAACCCAGGACACTGCACATCATAGCGAAAGTGATTTACCACTAAGCCATATCAGATATACATAATCCAGATGTTTTTAGAAACATATCATCCAGCACAGGCATTCAACAGTAGAGGAAATATATTTAAACATGTAGATGTGTGTGTGTGTGTGTGTGTGTGTGTGTGTGTGTGTGTGTGTGTGTGTGTGTGTGTGTGTGTGTGTGTGTGTGTATATATATATATATCTATCTATATATATTCTTTAAGTGGAGTATGCCCAAAAGTTCTGAGTTTGACATAGCTTTGTGTGTTAGGCAGAGATCGCCTCTGAGTACGCGATATGCGACGGAGTAAAGCTGCAGTTTTTTGAGACAGTCTGCGTAAGGCATCTGTTTGTGTCCAGTAATCCTCTTTGTGAGTTATTTCTGTGGCCTTTCCAGTTGCTGTAGATGTCTTGTGAGGTACATACCAAAATGGGCATTGTACTCTATAATGGCTCTAATGAGTGACAAGTGGAGGGGAACAATGACCTCTTTTTTCCTGGATGAGAAACCTTTTGTGATGAGGTGTGCCATGTAGAAGGATTTCCTAACTGCTGTGGTGATATGATTATCCAAGGAGAGACTACTGTCCACTTGTGTCCCAAGGTCTCTTCTCACACTTTCGGTGTTAAGTAGCCTACTGCCTATATGGTAGTTAATGGCTACAGAGTTTTTCCCAAAAGGGATGACAATGCACTTTTTGGCATTCAGCTTGAGGCCATGGCTTTGACACCAGGCATCTGTCTCAGTGAGGCCCTTTTGTAGGATTTCCACATATTTTGGAGTTTGGATTATGGATCCTAGTTTGCAGTCATCTGCGAACTTCATTAGCCAAAATCCTTCTGTGTTAGCCTGTACTTCAGAGAAGTAGATACCAAACAGGAGAGGACCCAGGACTGAACCCTGTGGTACTCCACTTGTCACTGGTCTGAAGTTGGATTTGGAGTCTGCTACTTTCACAGTGTGGGTTCTGTCAGTGAGCCAGTTGGCAACCCATATTGTGGTATAGGGATTTATACCTAGTTTGGTGAGTTTATCTATAATTCCAGAGTGGGGGATTGTGTTGAAAACCTTGGCGAGATCTCGATAGGCAGTGTGAGCCATCTTACCCTCTTCTACAGCTTTGGTGACCACTTCAAAGAAGTCTATCAGGTTTAGGAGACATGATCTGCCTTTTACAAACCTGAACTCGGTGGGGTCCTGAGTTTGGAGATTACCAATGTCATTGTTTATAAGTTCCATGATGATACATTCCATAGCCTTGCAGACCAGGCTCTTCAGGCTAATGAGGCGGTAGTTTCTGGGGTCTGTGGTGGTTCCCCCTTTGTGGAGTGGGATAACCATCACTGTGCACCATTCAGTGGGCACATAGCCTGAGGTAAAGCTATAAATGAACATGGTACTTAGGTGGGGTGCCAGTTCGTTCTGTAGTTCATGTAGAACGCAGCCTGGGATGTTGTCAGGTCCCATGGATGCTGTGTTTTTGACTTTGGAGAGTGTGTTTTTTACCTGTGCAGCTGTGATTACAGGAACTTTGCATTCTTCCAGTATAGAGATGGGCCCTTTAGGGGATGGGGGGGGTAAAGTTAACACTGAACCTATCTGCCAGGATGTTGGCAATATCAGTTGGTTCTGTATATTTAGAGCCATTGTTGTGTAACTCAGAGCAGATCTGAGTGTTGCCATTGAGATTCTTGACAAAGCTATAGAATGCGTTGTGGTTGTCTTTAGTCAGTGGTGATTTTGCATTCATAACTAGCTTTGGAGGATTTTATGAGGGATCTGAGCTTCTTACTGAGGCTGACCAGGGAGTTCCTCCAATCATGGGATTTTACTATTTTTTGCAACAGTTTATTTCTTCTGTTGTAGAGTTTGTTTATGGCAGGGGACCACTAGATTGGTTTCTTTTATTTGGAGGATAGCATCTTGGTTCTGTTAGGGATTGCACAATCCATGCACTCATGTAAGTTCTTATAAAGTGCATTTATGTAGGATTCAGCAGTCATACCTCTATTGTCCGTCAGCATGGGTGTTGTGAAGTTTGCCACTTCTGTCCTAAGAAGGGTGAAGTTGGCTTTGGAGAAATTTTTTATGGTGGTTTCCCTAATGGGGGGTGGGGTGGGAGAGGGATGTGGATGTCTAGGGTGATTAGCTTGTGGTCAGATCTGACCAACAAGGAATTGAACTCTGGTGTGGAGCACCAGTTTCCCATGTTGGTATTAACCATTTTTTATTTATTTTATTTTTATTTTACATTTGTTGACTGGGCTAATCTAACTGGATATATGTCCATTTTCAGTACAGGCCCAGGGAGATAAGCTCCAAGAAAACAAACAAAATCACATATACAAAAATTAATGTATACAATGAACATTGTAGGTGCAGTACAGAGAATAATCAAAGAGGCAATTCGTTCATAACATAGTGCAAAATATACAGGTACAATTAGTACAATACAAAATGTAGTTGCAATACATCATAAAGGAAAAGATGGAAGCTGAATTATACAATATATTAGTGTACAGGTAGTCATAAAGAAAAAGTAGGAGCTGAAATTATATAATATATTAGTAAAAGTAGTCTCCTTAATGAGATTCTGAAGATGTAAATAATAGTATAGAAGGATAAGGTAAGTTGTTATTAAGAAAAGGAACTTGGTTACTGAGAAGAGGAGGGTAGGTTGAACCAAGTAAGAAGAGCTCAGTCAGGTTTAGTACAGGGGCACAATCAATGTGTTCTGAGGAAAAGTTTCAAGTTGGATTTAAAACGTGATATAGAGGGAAGAGAGGAAAGTTCATTAGGAAGAAGGATCCAGGATTTTCCAACAGTATTAGAGAAAAGAGAGTCCCCAGCCCTGTTGTTTGATTTACAAATATTTACAAGAAGTTTATGTGATGATCATAAGGTCTTTATAGTTCATAGGTTTATAGTTTGGTACTAGGCTATCAGCCCTATGGCCTATATAAGCCTAGCCATAACAATTCCCTGGCTATTTCTTCCCACACTATTTACTTCCCTGAACCCCTGTCTAACAGGGTGACTGACATGATCCCCAGGGTGAATTTCCTTTCTCCCATCCAATCTTCAAGGTTCCTTTTGAAGAGGGCCAAAGAGGCACTCTGCTTAACATGTATGGGCAATCTATTCCAGAGTCTGGGGAGTCTCTGGGTCAGGAACCTATCCCTCCAGCATGTTTTGTTTATTGTGATGACAAGGTTTAGATCCCTGGAGTATGTGGCTCTGACGGATTGGGATTTTTTTTTAAGTGTAGCATGTCCAACAGATCTGGGTTTGACATGGCTTTGTATGTTAAGCAGAGATCGCCTCTGAGTAGACGAAATGCGACAGAGTATAGCTGGAGTTTTTTAAGGCGATCAGCGTAGGGCATCTGCTTTAGGCCTGTGATTCTTTTAGTGAGGTATTTCTGCAGCCTTTTCAGTTGTTTCGGATGTTCTGAGAGGTACATACCAAACAGGGCATTGTATTCTATACTGGGTCTAATGAGGGATGAGTACAGTGGGATAATGACCTCCTTTTTTCTGGATGAAAAGCCCTTAGTGATGAGGTGTGCCACATAGAAGGATTTCCTGACTGTTGTGGCAATGTGGTTATCAAAGGTGAGATCACTGTCCACCTGTGTCCCTAAGTCTCTTATCACATTTTCGGTGTTCAGTGTACTGCCACCTATATGGTAATTCATGGATACATGTTTTTTCCCAAAGGGGATAACTATAGATTTCTTGGCATTGAGCTTGAGCCCATGGCTCTGGCACCAAGCATTTGTTTCTGTAAGGCCCTTTTGTAGAGTATCCACATCATTTGGTGATTCAATAATGGCTCCCAGTTTGCAGCCATCTGCGAACTTTGTTAGCCAGAGTCCCTTAGTGTTGGCCTGTACTTCAGAGAAGTAGATGCCAAACAAGAGCAGTCCCAGGACTGAACCCTAAGGTACTCCACTTGTCACTTGTCTGGAGCTGGATTTGGAATCGGCTACTTTTACAGTGTGGGTTCTATCAGCAAGCTACTTAGCAATCCATTGAGTGATATAGGGATTAATGCCCTGCTTAGTAAGTTTATCTATGATTTCAGAGTGGAGGATGGTGTCAAAGGCCTTGGGAAGGTCTAGATAGGCTGTGTGGACCACCTTACCCTTGTCCATGGCTCTCGAGACTGATTCGAAGAAGTCAATCAGGTTCAGGAGACAAGATCAGCCCTTCACGAACCCAAACTAGGTGGGGTCCAGTGTTTGAAGGTTGCCAATGTCTTTGTTTATAAGTTCGATGATAATACACTCCATGGCCTTGCAGATAAGGCTTGTCAGACTGATGGGACGGTAGTTTCTGGGATCTAAGGTGGATCCCCCCTTGTGGAGTGGGATAACTGTAGCTCTGCACCACTCAGTGGGCATGAAACCTGAGGTGAGGCTATGATTAAACATGACACTTAGATGAGGTGCCAGTTCATATTGTAGTTCATGTAGTACACAGCCCAGGATGTCATCTGGTCCCATGGATGCTGTATTCTTAGCTTTGGAGAGTGCGTTTTTTACCTGTGTGGCCATTATTGGCAATCTTCCGGTATTGAGATGGGCCATTTAGGGGGTGAGAGGGTGGTGAAGTTGGCACTGAATCGATCTGCCAGGATATTGGCAATATCCTTGGGATCAGTATATTTAATGCCATTCTGTTTTAGCTCAGAGCAGATCTGAGCATTGCCATTTAGATTCTTGACATAGTTATAGACTGCCTTGTGGTTGTCTTTGGAATCTTTGGCAATTTTATTTTCGTAACTAGCTTTGGAGGATTTTATGAGGGATCTCAGTTTCTTACGAGGCTGGTAAGGGAGTTTTTTTTATCGTGGGATTTTCCTCTTTTCTGCAACAGTTTCTTCCTTTTGTTGTAAAGTTTGTTTATGGCAGGGGACCACTAGATTGGCTTCCTTTTTTGGGATGAGAGCATCTTGGTTCTATTTGGGATGGCACGATTCATGCATGAGTGGATTTGCTCGTACAGTGCCTTAGTGTAGGATTCAGCAATTGAACTTTCAGTTCCTGTCTGCATGGGTGTCATGAAGTTTGTCACTTCTGACTTAAGTAGCATGAAGTTGGCTTTGGAGAAGTTTTTTATGGAGGTTTCCTTACTGGGGGGTAGGGGTGGGATGTGGATGTTAAGGGTGATTGACCTGACTAACGATGGGGTGACCATAGTTGTGGAGCATTGATTTCCCATGTTGGTAATGACCAGGTCTAGGATATTGGAGCCCCTGGTGGGAGTATGCATTAGTTGATCCAGGGCATTGGAATTTATGAATTCCAAGAACCGTTGGGCAAAGGTGTTGGTACATGAGTAGTTTTCCCAGTTAATGACAGGGTAGTTAAAATCACCCAGTATTAGGGTGTTTGATTCTATCTTAATATTTTCCAGTATGTTTAGAAATGTGTAGTGAGAATCCTGGGGTATGGTGGGGGATCTGTAGCAAGCTACAATTTGAATTGCAGTCTTACCTAGTGTTAGTTGCACCTGGAGAATTTCAGACACATTGTGTTGGGCAACTAGCCAGGTGGTGTGAATATCCTTGGTGAATATTGACACTCCTCCACCTTTAGTGTTTCGGTCCTGGTTTGGTGGCCGAAAAGTGTGGTAAGAGTTGTAGCCTGGTATTGCAGGGGTGCTCTCTGGAGCCTTGAACCAGGTCTCAGTTACTGCACAGATATCGATGTTCTCCATTTTTAGGAGTGCATCGAGAGAGTGCATTTTGAGGTTTAGACTTCTAGCATTGAGTAGCATTACCTTCAGATTTTGCATGCTTGTACCTGTTACGGTGGTGGTTTTGTCCTTTGAACTTTGCCTAAAAAAGGCACTATAGGGGTGGCAAGAGCCTTAACCAGTAGCCTGAATCCCAGGGGCGACAGGTGCAGACCATCTCTGGCAAAGCATCATGGTCTGTCAATCATGTCATCCCAGGCAGACAGATACTGGATCCCCTTTGAATGACACCAGAAGCTTAGCCAATTGTTGAAGTCAATCATTTTGTCCTTATATTGTGGTATCATTCTGGGCAAAGGCAGGATTTAGATTGTTGTAGGGGGTAATGAGGGTAGATAGTATAGGGATATTGGTAGGTAGGTAAGGGGTTTTATGGGCAATGGTCAGTTGGTGGAATTTAAGCTGATTTTGTAATTCAAGCCATTCTAGCTGCTTTAGATTAAGAGTGGTGGGTTCTGAAAGGGTTACCTGTAGCAAATCTGGCTATGTTATTGTAGGAGTTTTCCATTTTATTAAGGTTGTTTTTAGAGAGATTAGTATATATGGGTGAGGCATAGAGGAGAGTAGAAATTAGATGGGTGCAAGCAATAGCTGCAGGAGAGAGGAAGGGTTTGATCCTGTAGAGAGAGTCTAGTTTTCTATTAACAGATTTTAGAGTATTGTTAATATGGGTGTCGAAGTTAAGGTTGTTATCTATGGTGATACCTAGTAGTTTGGTAGTTGGATCTGGGGATATGAGAGTACCATTATTGGATGTTACTGTGAAGTCTATTGGGGGGACTTACAAGTAGGAGTAAAAAGGAGGAGTTTAGTTTTTTTGGTGGTTCAGAAGGAGACAGCGCTGTGTACTGTTCAACTGTGTTAAACACATTTTGGGAAAGGGAGTGAAGTTCAGATATAGATGTGGCTGAGCATATAAGTGTGGAATCATCTGCATATTGTATGCATGTAGCTTAGGGGATTGCTAGGTGAAGGTTGTTGATAAATATAGAAAACAGGAGAGGTCCTAATATGGACTCTTGAGGAACACCAATGTTAATGGGTAGATGGGTAGATAGAATGTTATGCCAAAGTACAGCCTGTTGTCTGTTATCTAAGTAGAACTGGGACCATTTTGTAGCTAGTGCATCTAGTGACAGGGATTTGAGGATATTTATAAGTATCTGTTGACTTACCATAGCGAATGCCTTAGACAGATCTATAAACAGTGCAGAAGAAAGCATATTGAGGTTACGTTTTTTGTTATTACAGTCATTAAAGGAAAGGACGGCAGTAGTAGTGCTGTGGGAAGATCTGAAAACATGTTGAGAGTTTAAAAGTAAGTTATTTTGGATTAGGTGGTCTAGCAATTGTCTGTAGATGCATTTTTCCATGATCTTTACTAAGGGAGAAAGTAGGGCTATGGGACGGTAATTGGAGAGTTCAGTAGAGTTCCCAACCTTGTGAAGGGGGATAATATGGGATACTTTCCAGATTTTAGGGATGTGTCCTTCACTGATGGTTCTATTGATGAGAATGGTAATGGGATAGGTGATGGATTTGGCTGCCTTTTGTAGATATTCAGCGGATAGTTGGTCTGCTGAAGGAGCGCATGGTTTCAGTTTTTGGATAAGGGTAAGAATATATGTTGTTGGGAGTGGTTGGAAGAGAAATGGAGGGGATGGGTTAGAGTTAGAGTTGAATATAGTTAAGTTCTGAGTAGATAACTGACTGGCAAGAGTTTGAATGGCCTCAGTGAAAAAGGTATTAAAGGCATTAGCAGTCTGCCTGGGATTCTCCTGGTCTGTGCTTTGTGGGTTTGGTGTGATGGATTGACCTGGGTGTAATAATTGATTAATACTCGCCCAGAACTTTTGTGGTTTATTATGGTGAGTCTGCTGGAATTGTAGGTAGTAGTTTCTTTTGTCAGACAGTATAGCTTTTTTAGTTTCATTTCTCAGCTGTCTGAAGTTTTGTTGGTCTACTGGGTTTTTAGCTAAACGAGATTTATTCCAGTATTTATTTCTGAGATGGATTTTTTGCCTGGTTTGTTTTGAAAGCCATGGAACAGATTTAGTTCTCATTCTAATAGAGCGAGTTGGTGCATGATGGTCTAGTATGGCTAGGAAGTTAGAATTAAAGTAATTAACAGCATCCTCCAGTGTGAGGTATTTTAAGGGAGACCAGTTACATGCTCTTAGTTCTCTCTCTGGAAGAGATCGGGGTTGAAGTTTTTATTGGTTCTAATTGTCCTAGATATGGTTGGATTAGTTGATTGGATTTAAGCCTGATGATGTAGGTTAGTGAGTGGTCACTTACATCATCAGGGAGAGTTCCAGCTTCATATATCTGGGGATGATTATTTATGAGAATCCGATCTAAGGTACTTTCTTTCTTATTAGGCTTGTTTATCCTGGTAGGGGAGGTAATGATTTGAGAAAAAACAAAAAGGTTAATATGGCTGGTAGGGTGGCTACTGCTACAACACTTCCAATCAATGTTAAAATCACCTAGGATTATGGTTTCTTTGGAGTAAATTTTGGGATAACCAACAAAGGATATTTTCTATGGTGGCAATATTATTACCAGGAGGAAGATAGATACAGATAATATAGATGGAATTGAATGTGTTAAGTTGAAGCTTGGTAATAAGAATTTCAGTGTTGGAGTCTTGAGGTGGTTTATAGTCATAGGTAATAATCTGTAACCCAGATTTAAATAGGATAGATACACTACCACCCTTTTTGGTTGCATGGTCAAGTCGCAAAATATTATAACCTGGTGGGATGACTTCATTGTCTTTAGTTACAGGTTTTAACCAAGTTTCTGTTAAACAAAGAATGTCAAAGGAGTAGACTTCCAAGAGAGCATGGAGTTGTGCAACTTTGTTATTAATGTTGTGTATGTTGAGGTGAGCTACTAAGAGTGAATTAGGTGGTTTGGTAAGGGAATGAATAGTAGAGGGATTGGAGCTGAGGAGTTGATTGGTAGTAGCAGTTGTTGGATCTGGGTTTGGATGAATGTCTCCATCTTTTAAAGAGAAAAGTAGTGTTTGAAGTCTAGGAT
Organism: Protopterus annectens; assembly: GCF_019279795.1. Taxonomy (NCBI): domain Eukaryota; kingdom Metazoa; phylum Chordata; order Ceratodontiformes; family Protopteridae; genus Protopterus; species Protopterus annectens. The sequence goes on along the minus strand of NC_056739.1, from coordinate 1,410,831,609 downwards.
TTGGGAATTTACTATATAGAGGTAGAGATTTTCTGGGATTGGGAAGAGTCATATCTAATGTGGGATATTCTATGGTATTTTGCTAGTAGATAGCTAGGTGTAGATGTTATGTTAACATGGTTAGTGAAAATAGGTAGAGAAGGAGAGGTAGATAGCTTATTGAGGTAGAGAATGTGTGGATATAATGGGTGTTCATAGGAGGTTAGCAGGTAAGCTAAAGTTAGAGGTGGTAGAAGTGTAAGTATGAATAACCTCTGTAAGTGGGCTGGGGTGGGTAGCTTATACATCTGGAAGGGTAAGTTGTTAGGTTGCTGTTATAGGCTTGGAGGTATACTAGGTGTCGAAAAGAATTGGTGGAGGGTGTGGTGGAAGAGATAGGGAGTGGTAAGTGAAAGGAGGGAATTGGAGTTAAGTTGCCAATGGTGAAGGGTTTCTGATTGGTGGAAGAGGGAAGGGGTGTGGTTAGATAGTAAAAGAGTAGGACCCCTGGGGGTGGGTGGAATTTGGGGGTTGGGTAGGGGAGCAGAGTGAGCTCGCAGGGCGAATGGAGCAGGTAGAGACAAGTGAAGGAGAAACTAGAGAAGAAACTGTCAGCAATGCTAGTAACTGAAGGAAAGTTAGGCAAGTCAGGAGTGGGAAAGATCAGAGATGAAGCAGAAGTCTATGAGAAAAAAACAGGTGGGTGTAGACAGTTGAAGTAAAGGGTAAGTGAGAAAATAAGAGCAGGTCTAGGACTTAAGATATGCAGTATAATTACAGAAGTTATACAGAGGGATAAGCAGGAGATAAAATATGGGATATTATACCATGACCCCCCATTATTATTCCAAAACGTGCACGCTGATTGGCCAGCGTGCCCGTTGTAAATCGAGTTATACTAATGGAAAAAGGTCCGGTCACCCGGACTTTTTTCCATTAGTATAACTCGGTTTTTAAAACACTGTCTCGTTCTGTTAAATGGGTTTAACATAGCGAGACAGCTTTAAAATAAGCAACGGAGATCACCGTTGCTTATTTTAAAGCTGTCTCGCTATGTTAAACCCATTTAACATAGCGAGACTGTGTTTTAAAAAAAAAAGCAATGGAGAAAGCAAGATCTCCGTTGCTTTTTTTTAGTGTTTCACTATGTTAAATGAGTTTAATATAGCGAGACAGTTTTAAAATAAGCAACGGACATCTCCGTTGCTTATTTTAAAGCTGTCTCGCTATGTTAAACCCATTTAACATAGTGAAACACTAAAAAAAAAAGCAACAGAGATCTTGCTTTCTCCGTTAACCTTACAACTCTGATGTACTGCGCAGGCGCGCAGTACATCAGAACTGCCGCGGATGCCAGACATCTGCGGAACGGCAGCAAACAGGCATTATACTATGCCATTATTTAAGAAAAGTAATAGTTTCTTTTCTTAAATAATGTCATATATATAATAACCACTTCTGGGTGTGGGTAATGCTGTTTACCCACGGTTGGCTTTGTTTGGTCCTCGGGCCGCTCGGGACCAAACTACACCAACCGTGGGTAAATCCAGCATTACCCACACCCAGGCGTGGGTTATTGCTATAATGATGCCACCTAGTAGGCAGATCTAGTATTGCAGGTAAGTATGTAAGGGAGCTAGCTGGTTTAGAACTAGGGAAGGAGTGATAGCTAGTAAAGGGGGGTTATTATAAAGTAGAAGAGGTTTGTTGGGTAGATAGGAGAAGGGGTAAAGGCTGCTGGCTGTTCAGGCTCGTAGTGTACTTTAGAACCTTTGAAGCAATAGTAGACTGTAATCAGCTTTATAAGCAGGACTTAGACAACCACATGCTTTTTTGCTTCCTTGAGAGAGGGTGCAGGGAAAATAAGGCTGTTAGATGAGACCGCAGGTATTTTGATAGGGTCCTTTGTCACCAGGTAGGTAGGTTCTTAGAGACTATATCAGGAACAGTGCAATGTGGAGCAGGGTACTTTAGGGAGAAAGAGAGATAAATGTAGAGGAAAGAAAAAAAGATTTCACACATAGCAGGTACTTATGACAATTAAACAAACAAAAAAGCTTTACATGAAGGCACAATTAATAAAGTAGCTTATATGCATGCCCTTATTTTTGAAAGAAGCTATTGGAATCACTTTTAAGCTAGTAGTACTGTGACATTATAAAGTAGTCTAAACTATCATTTAGATGAACTCTAAATCAGGTTTACTGAAATTGGGAGCAAGCAAAAACAAAAACATAAGTTTCTAATATCCAAATATAAACTATACCAGCAAGAATAAAAAATAACTGGAAAGCTACCTTAGAGAGAAATTACTGTACTACTCTATGCAGGGACAGTGAGTTTACAGTGTGGAATACAACATTGAAAAAAAGAAAGTAATACTATCACTTACTAGAGATGCTACACCTGGAGGGCTTTCAGCTGCAATTAGAGCAAATATGGCATCCAGGGTTTTAAAACCTTTGGTGTGTTGTAACTGAGCAATCACTTTGGGGGGGGGGGACCTTCAATTGGAATTTAAAGTAGCAGGGGAGAATCCAAGGGACTCTGCTAAACCTAGCTAATTATCAAGGACAGCCAAGGAAATAAGGTAAACATACAGGCACCCTTGTTCAAGGACAGGAAGGTTTCTCCAAGAAAAATCTATGTGTAGGAATGCATCACAGGTGGAAGTTGTATGCTGCTTACTAGTCTGCAATGGCAGATTTTATTTTCTTTTATATTTGTATTCCCCTTTGCTCATTGTTTTCTGCACACCATGTAGATACAGATAAAAGCAGATGGAGACTTTGCACCTCTGTTTGGTGTTTAGTGAAGAACAAGTATTGAGGAGGAGGGACTGAAGACTATGACTATTGAGAGGGGATAAATACCTTCACATATAACAAATTGCCAATGGCGAAATTGAATGAAAGGGGCGGGGTGGGCTAAGAGGAAGAAGGTTTGCAGCTATTGCCCCTGAGGTATGCACTCTAGCTGACTGCACCAGATTTTAACAAGGCATAACAGTAGTTACAAAAGCTGGCACCTACATTACACAAGCGGCAACAACAAGGTTCCTGGAGTTAAATCAGGGGCTGAAGTCTATTTTTGTATGATTTCTGGTTAGAGGTTTCTTTGCTTTTAGTTGGAGTGAGAGGATTCCTTGCTCACATAAGTGGGGGGGGGGCAAATTGATCAGATCCTCAGTGGCTACTACACATCCGGCAACAACAAGGTTCCTGGAGTTAAACCAGGGGCTGCAGTCTATTTTTGGATGATTGCTGTTTAGAGTTTTCTTTGCTTTTAGTGGGAGTGAGAGGATTCCTTGCTCACGCAAGCGGGGGGGGGGAGCAATCAGGTCCTCAGTGGCTACTACACAAGAGGCAACAACAAGGTTCCTGGAGTTAAACCAGGGGCTGTAGTCTGTTTTGGATGATTGCTGGTTAGTGTTTTCTTTGCTTTTAGCTGGAGTGAGAGGATTCCTTGCTCACACAAGTGGGGGAGGGGCCCAAAGCGATCAGGTCCTCAGTGGCTACTACACAAGCGGTAACAACAAGGTTACTGGAGTTAAACCAGGGGCTGCAGTCTATTTTTGGATGATTGCTGGTTAGAGTTTTCTTTGCTTTTAGCTGGAGTGAGAGGATTCCTAGCTCACACACGCGGGGGGGGGCGCAAAGCAATCAGGTCCTCAGTGGCTACTACACAAGAGGCAACAACAAGGTTCCTGGAGTTAAACCAGGGGCTGTAGTCTATTTTTGGATGATTGCTGGTTAGAGTTTTCTTTGCTTTTAGCTGGAGTGAGAGGATTCCTTGCTCACATAATTGGGGGGGGGGGGGTCCAAAGCGATCAGATCCTCAGTGACTACTACACAAGTGGCAACAATAAGGTTCCTGGAGTAAAACTAGGGGCTGCAATCTATTTTTGGATGATTGCTGGTTAGAGTTTTCTTTGCTTTTAGCAGGAGTGACAGGATACCTTGCTCACACAAGTGTGGGGGGGGGCAAAGTGATCACGTCCTCAGTGGCTTAGAGATGCTACATCTGGAAGGCTTACAGCTGCAATTAGAGCAAATATGACATCCAGGGTTTTAAAACCTTTGGTGTGTTGTACCTGAGCAATCACTTGGAGGGGTGGGGAAAGGGAGGGAACTCTTCAATTGGAATTTAAAGTAGCAGGGGAGAATCCAAGGCACTCTGTTAAACCTAGCTAATTATCATGGACAGCCAAGGAAATAAGGTAAACATACAGGCACCCTTGTTCAAGGACTAGAATGTTTCTCCAAGAAAAACTACGCGTAGGAATACACCACAGGTGGAAGATCCATGCTGCTTACTAGTCTGCAATGGCAGATTGTATTCTCTTTTATATTTGTATTCCCTTTTGCACATTGTTTGCTGCACACAATGTAGCTAAAGATAAAAGCAGCTGAAGAATTTGCACCTCTGTTTGGTGTATAGTGAAGAACAAGTATTGAGGAGGAGGGACTGAAGACTATGACTATTGAGAGGGGATAAATACTTTCACATATAACAAATTGTCAACAGTGAAATGAAATGAAAGGGGTGGGGTGTGCTAAGAGGAAGAAGGTTTGCAGCTATTGCCCCTGAGGTATGCACTCTAGCTGACTGCACCAGATTTTAACAAGGCATAACAGTAGATACAAAAGCTGGCACCTACACTACACAGATGGCAACAACAAGGTTCCTGGAGTTAAACCAGGGGCTACAGTCTATTTTTGGATGATTGCTGGTTAGAGTTTTCTTTGCTTTTAGCTGGAGTGAGAGGATTCCTTGCTGACACAAGTGGGGGGGGTGGACCCAAAGCGATCAGGTCCTCACTGGCTACTACACAAGCGGCAACAACAAGGTTCCTGGAGTTAAACCAGGGGCTGCAGTCTATTTTTGGATGAATGCTGGTTAGAGTTTTCTTTGCTTTTAGCTGGAGTGAGAGGATTCCTTGCTCACACAAGTGGGGGGCGGGCAAAGCAATCAGGTCCTCAGTGGCTACTACACAAGAGGCAACAACAAGGTTCCTGGAGTTAAACCAGGGGCTGTAGTCTATTTATGGATGATTGCTGGTTAGAGTTTTCTTTCCTTTTAGCTGGAGTGAGAGGATTCCTTGCTCACACAAGTCGGGGGGGGACCCAAAGCGATCAGGTCCTCAGTGGCTACTACACAAGCGGCAACAACAAGGTTCCTGTAATTAAACCAGCGATTTTTGGACAATTGCTGGTTAGAGTATTCTTTGCTTTTAGCTGGAGTGAGAGGATTCCTTGCTCACACAAGTGGGGGGGGCCCCAAAGCGATCAGGTCCTCAGTGGCTACTACACAAGCGGTAACAACAAGGTTCCTGGGGTTAAACCAGGGGCTGCAGTCTATTTTTGGATGATTGCTGGTTAGAGTTTTCTTTGCTTTTAGCTGGAGTGAGAGGATTCCTTGCTCACACAAGTGTGGGGGGGCAAAGCGATCAGGTCCTCAGTGGCTACTACACAAGCGGCAACAACAAGGTTCCTGGAGTTAAACCAGGGGCTGAAGTCTATTTTTGTATGATTTCTGGTTAGAGGTTTCTTTGCTTTTAGTTGGAGTGAGAGGATTCCTTGCTCACATAATTGGGGGGGGGGTCCAAAGTGATCAGATCCTCAGTGACTACTACACAAGTGGCAACAATAAGGTTCCTGGAGTAAAACTAGGGGCTGCAATCTATTTTTGGATGATTGCTGGTTAGAGTTTTCTTTGCTTTTAGCAGGAGTGAGAGGATACCTTGCTCACACAAGTGGGAGTGGGGGCAAAGTGATCAGGTCCTCAGTGGCTTAGAGATGCTACATCTGGAGGGCTTTCAGCTGCAATTAGAGCAAATATGACATCCAGGGTTTTAAAACCTTTGGTGTGTTGTACCTGAGCAATCACTTGGGGGTTGGGGAAGGGAGGGAACCCTTCAATTGGAATTTAAAGTAGCAGGGGAGAATCCAAGGGCTCCAAGCTAATTATCATGGACAGCCAAGGAAATAAGGTAAACATACAGGCACCCTTGTTCAAGGACTGGAAGGTTTCTCCAAGAAAAACTATGTGTAGGAATACACCACAGGAGGAAGTTCCATGCTGCTTACTAGTCTGCAATGGCAGATTGTATTCCTCTTTGCACATTGTTTGCTGCACACAATGTAGCTAAAGATAAAAGCAGCTGGAGAATTTTCACCTCTGTTTGGTGTTTAGTGATGAACAAGTATTGAGAAGGAGGGACTGAAGGCTATGACTATTGAGAGGGGATAAATACCTTCACATATAACAAATTATCAACAGTGAAATGGAAAGAAAGGGGTGGGGGTGGGCTAAGAGAAAGAAGGTCTGCAGCTATTGCCCCTGGGTTATGCACTCTAGCTGACTGTAACCAATTTTAACAAGGCATAGCAGTAGTTACAAAAACTGGAACCTACACTACACAAGCGGCAACATCAAGGTACCTGGAGTTAAATCAGGGGCTGCAGTCTATTTTTGGATGATTGCTGGTTAGAGTTTTCTTTGCTTTTAGCTGGAGTGAGTGGATTCCTTGCTCACACGAGTGGGGGGGGGGGCCCAAAGAGATCAGGTCCTTAGTGGCTTAGAGATGCTACACCTGGAGGGCTTTCAGCTGCAATAACCAGGTCTAGGATATTGCTGCCTCTGGTGGGGGTGTGGATAAGGTGATCCATGGCACTGGAATTTATGAATTCCAGAAAACATTGAGCACAAGAATTGGTACATGAGTAGTTTTCCCAGTTAATGGTGAGGTAGTTGAAATCGTCCATTATTAAGGTGTTAGGTTGTACCCTAATATTTTCCAGTGTCTCAAGAAATGAAGAGTGGGAATCCTGGGGCATGGTGGGGGATCTGTAGTAAGCTACAATTTGGATTGTGGTCTTGTCCAGAGTGTGTTGCACTTCTATAATCTCGGATGCATTATGCTGTGCAACTAGCCTGGAGGGTTGGATATCTTTACTGAATATGGACACGCCTCTGCCTTTAGTGTTTTGGTCCATGTTAGGTGGCCGAAAGGTTTGGTATGAAATATAGCTTGGTAATGCAAGGGTACTCTCTGGAGCCTTGAACCAGGTCTCTGTCACTGCACAGATGTCGATGTTCTCCATTTTAAGGAGTGCCTCGAGTGAGTGCATTTTGAGGTTTAAACTTCTAGCATTGAGTAGCAATACCCTCAGATTCTGCTTGCTTGTACCTGTTATGGTGGTGAATTTGTCATTTGAACCTTGCCTAAAAAGGCACTATAGGGATGGCTAGAGCCTTAGCCAGTATTCAGAATCCCAGGGGTGACAGGTGCAGGCCATCTCTGCCAAAGCATCATGGTTTGTTGATCATGTCATCCCAGACAGACAGATACTGGATCCCCTTAGAATGACACCAGAAGCTTAACCAATTGCTGAAGTCAATCATTTTGTCCTTGTACTGTGGTATCATTCTGATGGCAGGATGCTACTCAGGGCTATCGTCATACCTGCCTTGGCTACAAGATTGCACAGCTCCTCCATGTCCCTTTTCATGTAGTCCAGTGAGGTACGTCTCAGGTCATTCACACCAACATGGACAATGACAGAGTCATATTTGTACTTGTTGTGGAGTGACCTGAGTGCATGCATTATGTGGCAGATCCTGGCACCCCATAGGCAGCTGACCATAACGTTCTCCTTGTTTAGCCTTGTTAGTGAAACATCAGTGTGCCTGACTATAGAGTCACCTATGACTAGAGTGTTGGGTACATTGTTATGCCTTATGGTCTGTGGTTGAGTGGCATACTGAGCTAGTGGGCTATGTGTCATTTGGGTTGTGTTGGGGAGGTGGAGGTTGCTTGTGTTTCTGCTTTGGAGGTCCCTGTTGCTTGGGCCATTTTTTTACTGAGAGCCTCCATGAATGTAGGTGTGTGTTTTGTGTTTCTATGTGTGTGTTTTGGTGGTGTATGTTTTGAGGGACTATGTGATGAGTGTGGTGTGGTGCAAGTGTTTACCTTCTCCTCTTCACTGTCTAGTCCATTCTTGGGTGAAGAGAGTTTCTTCCAGTTTGGCTATATAAGTTCATCTCTCACAGGTTATAGTGTTGGTGGTAGGAGGAGAGGGTTGTCTGTGTACATGAGGCAACTGCTGCATTGCCCCAAGATGCCCAGATTCATCAGGTAGGAAAACACCAGGAGCTAACCCTTAGACATGTCTGGATAGGTGCTTATTTGTTAAGTACTAGAAACTGTTTTTCTCTAGACAAGTGAGTGATGTTGAGTGCTGTAGTAATTTGTAGCTTATTTAGTGCTTACAACGAGCTTTGAACAAGTGCTGAGCTCAAAGAAACAGACTTGAGTGCTGAAACTAGAAAACTGGCTAGTTCTAAGAAACAAAATTAAGCTAGAAGGCTTCCCTCCAACACAGAAAGGCTTGGGGGATTAGAAGCTCACAAACAGTCCTGGACACAGCAAATCTGTATCCAGACTAGACTACCCACAGGAAAGGCAGGAAACAAGCTTAGAATTTTTTTTAAGTGGAAAGCGAGAAAGGAGGAGCAGAAACTAAGTGGATTGGCCTTCTCAAATGTTCTCCCTGTTTTAGGTAGAATGAGGTAATAACACTAAATTAAGAGGAGTGTCCCAGATCAAATTTACAGTTTGGGCGGGCAACTGCAAAGCCACCAACTATAAAAACAGCATACAAATAGGGACGGAGGGTGGGAAACAAACTGCAGAAACATTTCTCACATCAGAAAAGCAGCAGTGAGCCTTTAAATGAAAGTTTTAAACAGATAAAGGAGGCTTTAGAGAAAGCTTTTAACTGCAAACAAGTTATCAGAATCAAACAACCCAAAAAGATGCTTAATAAAAGTGGACACTTTCCAGTTACTACCTCACACACAGTGAAACTAGCTAGAAAAGTATGTAGTAGACAAAGTGTTATAAATAACTCGAAAAAATAAGCAAAAAAACAGGATACTTAATGTTATATATTATAGATCCAAGTTTGCTCAGTGTCCTTCCTTCGATTAGCTCAGTGTGAAGTGGCAGAAACATTCACAAACTTAACTTCTTAGGTAACAGAAAGTTGAAATCTGAGACAACCTTAAAAAAAAGCTCAAAAGAACCAATGAGGTGCTGACTCTATGCTGTAGTCCAGGTGACCCAGTCAGCCAATGACCTTAAGCAATCCTCTCTCACAAAAATGCCTAATGGCTTTGGCTAAACCAAAATGCCCTGGAACATGTGCTCAGACACACAGCCTCCACAAACACTAGGCCCAAACACAAGCCTGAATATGGACAATGCTACAAATATCCACACTACTTAAGTAGAAAAAAACTGTATATATGTTTCTCGCAGCAGAAAAGCAGCAGTGAGCCTTTAAATGAAAGTTGTAAACAGATAAAGGAGCCTCTAGAGGAAGCTTTTAACTGCAAACAAGTTATCAGAATCAAGCAACCCAAAAAGATGCTTAATAAAAGTGGACAATTTCCAGTTAATACCTCACACACAGTGAAACTAGCTAGAAAAGTATGTAGTAGACAAAGTGCTATAAATACCTCGAAAAAATAAGCAAAAAAACAGGATACTTAATGTTATATATTATAGATCCAAGTTTGCTCAGTGACCTTCCTTCGATTAGCTCAGTGTAAAATGGCAGAAACAGTCACAAACTTAACTTCTTAGGTAACAGAAAGTTGAAACCTGAGACAACTTTAAAAAAAAAAAGCTCAAAAGAACCAATGAGGTGCTTACTCTAAGCTGTAGCCCAGGTGACCCAGTCAGCCAATGACCTTAAACAATCTTCTCTCACTAAAATGCCTAATGGCTTTGACTAAACCAAGATGTCCTTGAACATGTGCTCAGACACACAGCCTCCACAAACACTAGGGCCAAACACAAGCCTGAATATGGACAATGCTACAAATATCCACACTACTTAGGTAGAAAAAAACTGCAGAAATGTTTCTCACAGCAGAATAGCAGCAGTGAGGTTTTAAATGAAAGTATTAAACAGATAAAGGAGCCTCTAGAGAAAGCTTTTAACTGCAAACAAGTTATCAAAATCAAACAACACAAACAGATGCTTAATAAAAGTGGACAATTTCCAGTTAATACCGCACACAAAGTGAAACTAGCTAGAAAAGTATGCAGTAGACAAAGTGCTATAAATAACTCGAAAAAATAAGCAAATATATCTACACACATATATATATATATATATATATATATATATATATATATATATATCTAGGATATTTGCTTGAGTGAGCAAACATCCGAATCCATAATAACCGAACACACTTTAACATAAGTGCTTTTATTGAAAAAGCGCTTTCGTTACAGTGTGTTACAAAAAAAATGAAACATTGCATTTACATTTTAGCAGGGGGGCTTTGCCCCCCTGCACCTCCCCCCATGTGGGGGGTGAACCACACACCTCACACTTTAATATTCTCCCTCCGAGACCACACTACAGTGGGGAAAAGGGAAATTTCCCTTACCCGCACCCTAGTACAGCCTTGGCAACAGGCATACTTATGTGAAAGTGCTTCTTCGGTGAAAAGCACTTTCGTGTATGTACGCCCGGCTGTTTGGGTTTCGGTTGTTTGCTCAATCGAGCAAACGTCCTAGATCTATATATATATATATATATACGCATACATCTATAGATATATATGTCTACATATATATATATATGTATATATATATATATATATATATATATATATATATATATATATATATGTATATATATATATATATATATATATATATATATATATATATATATATATATATATATATATATATATATATATATATATATATATATATATATATATATATATTTATATAAAACTTTATATTTATATACATTTATATATTTATAGATATAAAAGAGGATATAAATATATATCTATATGACCACAGGCACCATTAATGGGGGTGAGCTGGCTCAAGCAACATACGTCTTGTACGTATTGATATGCCCCCCACAGCCAAACAGGTCTCCCCTGCAATACAATACCAACTGTTGCAAGTCCCATATCCAGGCCCTGACACAACATGGGCACAAGATGTTAACAGCATTCTATCCCACCTGTATGATGTTAGGCTGGTATCAATAACATATCATGCAGTACAGTCTGGCCACTATAGGGAATGTACAATGTGGAAGCAATAAACATTCCTAATATACATATACACAGATACATATATGCAGATACACACACACATACACACACACACACACGCACACACACACACATATATATATATATATATATATATATATATATATATATGTATAGATAGATATATGTAACTACACATACACACACACAGATATGTATAGGAGGATACATATTTAGAGGGTGCACACCATATAGAACAGCCAGCATGTCTGCAGTTACCACCTTACCAACTGAGAACCAAAAATGGATACTAAACTGATATAGAACAACCAACAATGCAAAATGAAATATCAGCAGGGAAAGACCGCAACTACCAATAAATAACGACCAACAAGTTTATTAACGCAAGCAAACTGCCATAAAACGTTCTTGTCAACACAAACTTTTGACTTCATCAGATACCATACCAACTGGACACTTTATGAGTCACCCATACAAAAGACAATTGTTGCCCGAAACATATACCCACAGAGAGGTCAAAGGATATAACATCACACACAAGTTTGCATACGTGAGAAAACTTTAGTTGTGTACTATTACAGTTGTATATGCCATGTCATATAGCTGTTTAGACTCTGAAATACATATAAACAGGCTAATGCAACTCTCAAACAGATAAATTAATACAGTATTCCGGAAACATTACATATGTTACTATCCAGACCAAGGCCTTAAAGTAGTACAACAGTAAAGACAGACTGGTCCACAGGATAACAATCAATCAACAGTAAGTAATGCAGATGTATAGTCCAGCAGCCTCTATCTACACTTTGTACACAATCCCTAGGGGGTAAAGACCTCAGCTGACACAATGGGATGTATCTGTTACATAACAAGGCATAACTGAAATCGTTGTAATCACACTAACAAACAGAACAGTCTGTATGGCAGGAAGCAGTAGGGCTGCATTTACACAAGGTTGATTGTACGGTGATGTACAGCCAGATAACTTAAGGCAGCTTACCCCTGTTACCCCAAACATGTTGTAACAGCCTAGGCTAGTTATGGTGTGTCCCCTGATAGACTGACATACATGGCCATATACCACTGTTACATACATTGGCCTCTGGACTGCATAAGGTGCAGATGAAGCCCACACATACATGGCCCCAACCCCTCAATATGTGTTGGGGCCACAACAGCTGTGGAATGATGGCAGGAATGGCAGCATGATATACTCACAGGCCACTACATAACAACCCCTGACAGCAGGTCATATGGACAAAGCCTGGTATGTAAGTGGAGGACAGAGGCTGGAACATATGTGAAATAGTGCTGTCATACACTAAGCAAGTTTCTGTTGTTACAGGATAGTCTTCAACATGCCCTTAGTCAGGAATATGAAGTCAGAAACACAAATGGATGTAGTCATGTACTGATAGCAATCAACACACACACAGCCAGTGATATATCTGACACAAGACCTGTGTGGTGGACAGGCAAAACATAACACGCACACCTCTGGCCATCAAGTGGATAGGCACACAGTTGAGAGCTATGCAGACAGACTGCAGTCAATGTTAAACTAGTATGTACACACAAACCCTGTAATACTGGCGCTATACAATGCATACAACAATAGTACTCACACTCTGTTTGTAGTCCTGGAACCTCATACAAATACGTAGCTGGCCTGAGTTTGCAAGTCCTCTTGTAAGAGGAATTGCTACCTGCTGTCTGTAACACTGCTGCCCACCCACAGGAAGGGTGTCCACCATACAGGAAAGGTAAAGGGACCACTCCCACATGATGTAAGGATTTATAACAGTGGGTTGCCATGATAGTGGTAATTAGAAATACTACACACATGTTGCATGCAGGTAGCAAGTGGAGGACACTGATTGCTGCACTGAGGTGGTTCCACCTGAAGGTAGTGCTGGACCAGTTGATGACGAGGCCCCAGGGTGGGTCCCACACATGATGTGGCCTGGTAACATGGCCAGATGAGGTTGGAGAGGTAGTTCTGCTGGCAACTATTCCCTAAAATGCTATTGTGTCACTGTTATAGAACATATGTGGGTAGTAATAGTCTACACAATCCTGGAACATGTCCAACAGCATGCATAGATATCCCCAATAACACAGAATGTCAGATGTGCAGCCATCACATAGCAAGCATACCACATGCATATATGGAACCATAGTGGCCCTGACAATGACATGCAGGTGAAATAGTCCATAACAGGCCAGCAATGATAGTGTCCACACAGGAAACATGGCTACAAACACATAGCACAAAGTATGCTACATTACAATATATTCCACACTGGTAAGTAAGCTGTAGCCATACCTATTGAGTTATGTGAACAGTTTGTTGTTGCTAATATGGTGGGGAGGGTGACAGAGATGTGTATTAAGAACTATGGTAACCTTGCTGTATGAGTTGTCAGACTTGTTTCCATCTTTATGTCTTTTAGGCAAGATGTCCCATGGCTGCCTACCTGCATATTCAGTGGCAGAAAATGAGGTTGTGCTCAACTACCTAATTCAGCACTATCCTGTCCTGTTTGGCATGGCCACCCATGAGCAGCAGGAGTGTACCGCCCTGTGGAACGACCCAGTCCACAAGTCAATGATGTTGGCCTGCATAACTGCAGTTATGAGCAATTTGGAATGTTCTGACCTGCTTCACAATGCCCGTTGGTGTGCTGCTGCAGTCCGGGGGGATCACCTCGCAACAGGGTGGGGTCATGCCAACCATCTCCCTCTGACACGTGTTGAGGAGCTCCTCGCCAGCATCATGGCACCTGCCCATCTGCACACCCAACAACAGGCAGACACCATTGTGGAGGTGGATGCTACCCACACACCGGCTAAGGATCATGCAGGTAAGGCCACAGGGCACATCAGTAGACCACTGTTGCATATGCATCTGCATCTGTACAAGTAGATCATGCATATCTGACATATCATATATATATATATATATATATATATATATATATATATATATATATATATATATATATATATAGTTTGTTGCTGCATAGTAGTAATAAAGAGATGTGCATATGTGGTCATATTGTGGACTTGTACTGTTGATATACTGTAATAATGCACCCACTCTGTAGAAATGTCACAGCTGTGACTACTGACATTGCATCTCAAACATTCTTATGTAGGTCCCTCTGGTATACTACCAAGACAGCAGACTGTAGCTGGTGAGTATGGTTTATGTTGATACTTGCCAATACAATGGGCATGTAATGGCTATGGTATATTCCATGCGCACATCTAATGCACCTACCCATAATGCATGCTGTACATGTTCACGTATTGTTGCTGTTAAATGCACTGCATCACAGTGTTGACCATGATGGGGTATCAGAAGGATATGTCAGACACCTGCAAGATAACTAACATCCTGTCATTGTGAAATGTGTCCACAGGAATTAAGATAATGGTTTAACCCACACACACCTACATACACTGGGTCATGACACAGTATGGTCCGATGCCTGTCTGTGGTATGGGACATGTGTCTGTCTGGAACTACAGACATGTGAGCCAATAGGGTACCATACACTGGAGCAGCATGTAACAACAGATAGAACAGGACCACGAACAAAGGCATCTACCACAGTCTGTGCACACCCCAAGGTACATATGTGCCATACACATACTGTTGACAATCACCATAAATACACAGACCCCAGTACTGTACACACAAATGCAGAATGCCTAAGTTATGTCCTCAGAAACAACCCCTACTATACATAACATGTCTAGCAGTCTGATATCTGACTGGCTTGTTATCAGGTATGATGTCATTAAATTATGGTGTACAGTACATATGCACCTGTGTCTGCATGACATATGTACAAAGGTTGACAGACTTGTGGCTGGAGCTACAAACACTAGCCCAATATTGGCATGTTGCTGCGATAACCTCATACATTTACTGCCATACCAGGGTTTGTTGTGACATAGGTCCTATGAGGGATATGAAGTCAGTAACTCTCATGGCTGTCACTATGCACAGACTGCGATCTTCACACTATGCTTCTGCAGTTATCAGATTGGTGCTCTGTGAGCAACATCAGAAACAAAAGGCTCCACACACTGCCCAGTCTGCAGATATCCCTACAGATGGGAGTTCCCTCAAACACATAACACTGTCATGACAGGTATTAAATCATGTATACCAGCCATATCCACACACACTCTGTTAAACCGACATTACTCCACATGCAGAAGAGCAACACTTACATTCTGTAGTCATGTCTGGCACATCCCCCTCCTGTCTGTTGGCCTTTTTCCACAGTGTATGTTGTTAGAAGTAAATCCCAATACCATCTATGATGCTGTTTGCCAAACACCAAATTTAGGTCCTGCTCACAGTGAATGAAAAGCCCCAACACCAACATGATTTTCTTAGATATTGCAGTGTGTTCCCATGCAATTGCCTATGGGAATGTTACCTCAGCTGTTCCATATTCAGTCAGCTGGAGGGGGCTGCAATTCATGCAGAGGCCATCGGCTGATCATGAACATCACTTAGAAAACACAAGCTGCTGCCTAAGCAAAGCAGGTGTACTTCTCCACATCTACCAGCGAGGGTGTGAGAGAAACAGACAGAGACAAAGTAAGTCAGGGAGGAGGTGGGAAAGGAAAAGATAAGCATGTTTGTGTCACACACCTACCAGTACAGGGTTTCAAATCCCTGACTGACTATGTATTGCTATCACATGTCTATGCAGTTATTGCATGTGCCACATAGCTTACATGTTGGGGAGCTGTCCAAAGGTATATCTGATGGTGAGTGACATCTGCAACAGTGATATAGTAGTGATAAGGTAGGTGTAGTACACATGCCTGTCCACATGAACAGGTGCCAATGTTAACACAGCCACACTCTCTCAGGGACTCACACACATTGACAGACTTGGCAGGGTTGGGAATAGACTTCCTAACTAGCTAGTTGGCCACAGTACAGTAATATGCAGGTATCATATGCACCACAGGGGTATCCGGATGTTATATTGGCAAAGGGTATGTGAAGGTGTCTGACATCAGACAGCATGCATCAGTAGGCCAATGGGAGTTGTAGTGAGTGTTAATGTGGTCAAAAGCATCTTACTCAATACACACACGGACACAGGGTGCCAGTACTGACATGCATGAGTGCATTGCTTCATGGGTGTGTAGTGGTTGACTGTGCCAGAAGGCTATACAAGGCAGGTGAAGGGTATACCTTTGATTCAGGCCACAAGACAATGGTCTGCAGTGTGGCTCAGGGGTGTAGTGTCTGGATTGATCCACACAGGTTGGTACTGTATCCACCATCCAGTCACCTGGGTTACAATTGTGTGTGGCCAGTGCTGTGCAATGCCTGCCATTTATGTGTTATATAGTCCATGACATGGACTGTGTCTGGGATGTGCACATGCCCCGCATGCATGTTCAGTGACACATGGTACTGTACCTGGGGTGTCTGGCTCATGTTGTGTACACAGATTGTTATCTTCAGATGTGCCAGTCCTGGCCTCATGAGGCGGTAACTGGTAATGGACACCAGGTTGACCCTGCACCTACATTGATAGCATAATACAGGTATTCCCTGGTGTCAGTGGCATCTGTCTATACAGTGCATGTGTTTAAGGCATGGTATGTCCTTTGTGGGTCACATTTGATGGCACCACAGATGTTGCAGATGTCCAGTGGGGAATATAGTGAAGGCACACTGCATGCAATTATGTGCCTATTGTAGTGATGGGACATTGTGCCATGCCCTCTGTAGTCGACTGCAATCACACCATGGTTACTATCTGTGGGCAATATGCAGGGTACTACCAACATAGCAGTTGTTGCCTAGCCAAGTGTGGTCATGTATGAGACATGGGTTGAGAGTGTTCTCTGGATAATACAATGGTTGCTTACTTTGTTCACCAGGTATTGATGTCACATGTAGGGGTATGGATTGGCACCCCAGCCTCTCAGTTATTTGACATCTGGTATCCTTGTAAACTGGACATTGTGACATAATAGGCCCACCATATAAAAAATTTGCAAAACCCGCTCCACAATGAGTCCAGTTGTTATACAGTCACATCCACCTCCACACACAATATGAATGACAAACGCAGACCCACACACAGTTGCTATGTATGGGATTAGAACTCCTACCTAACTAGTTTATCACACTACAGCATTACGCAGTTATAGAACACACCATGGAGATTACTGGTGTACTCCTTCCCCAAAGGGGGTTTTCACTGGGAATGACATCAGCAGGCTTGACAAAGTAGGGCAATGGAGGTTGCAGTGACTGTAAATGGCCTCAAAAGCATTGCTCCCTACACAGACAAACAAACACACAAACATCCACACTTGCCATGTCTAGGAATAGAACCCCTGCATCACACTACAGCATTATGCTGTTATAGGACACACCACGGATTACTGGAGTACTCCTTCCCCAATGGAATGACATCAGCAAGCTTGCCAAAGAAGGGCAATGGGGGTTTTAGTTACTGTGAATGCCCTCAAAAGCACTGATCCCTACACAGACAAAAAAACACACACACATCCACACGTCTGGGAACAGAACCCCTACCAAACTATTATATCACACTACAGCATTACGCTGTTATAGGACACAGCATGGAGATTACTGGAGTACTCTTTCCCCAAAGGTGTATTTCAAAGTGTGTGACATCAGCAGGCTTGCCAAAGTAGGGCATTTGAATTGTAGTGGGTGTGACTAGCCTAAAATGCATTGCTCCCTAGAGCTCCTACCTAACTAGTTTATCACACTACAGCATTATGCAGTTATAGGATGTGCCACAGAGATTACTGGATTATCCATTCCCCAAAGGTGTATTTCAAAGTGTCTGATATCAGCAGGCTCACCAAAGTAGGGCATTTGAATTGTAGTGGGTGTGACTAGCCCAAAAAGCTTTGTTCCCACACAGAAAGATACACACAATTGCCATGTCTGTTATTAGAACTCTAACCAATCTAGTTTATCACGCTACAGCATTACACAGTTATAGGATGCACCACAGAGATTACTGGGTTACTCCTTCCCCAAAGGTGTATTTCAAAGTGAATGACATCAGCAAGCTTGCCAAAGTAGGGCATTTGAATTGTAGTGGGTGTGACTAGCCTAAAAAGCATTGCTCCCTACACAGACAAACACAGTTGCAATGTCTAGGATTCAAACTCCTACCTAACTAGTATATCACGCTACAGCATTACACAGTTACAAGGCACTCCACAGAGATTACTGGGTTAGTCCTTCCCCAAAGGTGTATTTCACAGTGACTGACATCAGCAGGCTTGGCATAGTAGGGCTATGAGGAGGGCAGTGTTTGTGCATGGGCCATAACCTATTCATCTAGAGGTAGACACACCACACTCAGGCACACACAGGTTTATATTCCACAGGTGCGTGTATACAACTGCTAGATGACTACTGCCTTGTACAGTCATGTTGCACAGTTAGCACTAGCACCACAGAGTCTATAATGCTGTGGGATACCAGTGGCTAATTTCTATGGTGAGTGATATTTACACATCATGTACTTGTAGCCATTTGGCTGTGTGCTGGGCGGGACAGGCCTCATGATGGAAGGCTCTTTGTCACTTTCAGTCTCTTCCGAAAGTCTATGTATGTGTACTTTTGGGATATTATAGTATGTTGTCCTTGTATATCTGTGTGTATTGCTATCCAATGTGTGTGCAAAGCATGACTGGTGCATACTGAGGAGTGTATGCCCTAACATCTGCAACTGTCAGATATTTATGGTCCATTGTTGTTGCCAAACATGGGCTTCATTTGTTTAGTGTGTGAGAATGCCCAGTATGAACTTTCAGTATGTTGTTGTCTGACATTGCCCTCATTTCTCTAAGTTTGGAATTGTGCCCAGTATTGCCTTCTGTATTGAATGTGTATCAATTCCAGGTAGATTGCACTCCAGTGCAGACTTTTGTGTTCTACACCTACAGCTAGCAAACTGTTTCTACAGGATATCTGTCAATCAGTTGGCAATATGGGGTCAAACTGGGCAAGGGATAGTGGGTACTGTAGGTAATTGTGTCTGTGCTGATTCTGCTACATGGTACTGGCATTAGCAGAGATATTCAGACATGTGTAGTGTTATACACTGTGATGTTTTATGTCCTCAAGTACTGTCAGGTAGATGTTTTTGCTCGCAGTGGTGTCGTGAGGAACACAGGGTAAATGCAGATGTGTCCAGTACTGTGGTCAAACGCCTACATATTCCTGCAAACTAATGCCATTCTGGGGGGGGGAGCTACAGACACTTGCTGCTGGGTCTGTGTAACCGATTCAGCACCTTGGTACAGTGGTGGCAGAGGATCCCATACTTGTATATTCATCGACACGGCAATACCTCACAGCTGTACAGTTTCACATAGGTTAACCAGAGGCAGAGGTCATAAGTCAGGACATTACCCCTATTAAGGTGTATGTGCTGGTTTGCAGCCACCCATTCTTGTGTTTGCAGCCAAGGATAGTATGTGCACACAGCTGCATTTTGGAGTTCCCACATTCCATGATGCCCATGCTCCCACCCCCTTCTATTATTCTATCCTCTTCCATACATTATGCAAACATTCTCTGATAATTTCCCTACAGTTATCACTTCATCACAGGAGTGCATTGTTGTTGGTCCACAGTTCATGAAGTGGAACATGGTAGACATGTTACTGTGGTTTGTCCACATGGCTTGCATATGGGTTCTGTGTACTGTGTTATGTTGTTATTTGGGAGACCATGACATAACATACATTGGCAGTATGGGTGAGACACAGGCCTTTGGCAGAGGACTGTAGGCCATTTTGTAGTGATGCAGGCCTGCTGTAGCAGGCCATTTCATTCTGTCAGTCCTACGGTCCCAGACTGCCATGCATTTTATTCCCCTGGAGTGATTGGGTAGGTGTGCCAGGTGTTCATGCCAATACTTTCTATCAGTATTGTTCAGGTGGTGTGGATACTGGCAGGGTGCTGCTTACAGCTAGGGACATACCTACATGGGACACCTGCACTGCATGCTGCATTCTTTTGCTATTGCCATACACAGGTGGGGGTCACAACAGCAGAAATAAGTCCAGAGAGATACCTGTGGGTGGTGTTTTGGTGAGCTGGGTGCATGTGTGCTATGGACACTACTTGCATCTGACTCACAGACATGCATGGGGAATTCCAGTTATGTTGGCTTGTTCAAGGACATCAGCTGTTTCTCAATATATCATTCCTGTGACCTTTGTGATCTGCGAGTGTTTGGCCAGACGACATCAGCATTCAACTACAAGGCCAGATTATGTGATGCAAACCTGTATGTACAATTCCAAGGGTGTGTTCATTTCATGGTTACAGGTTATAAACTGTCTGTCTGGGGTACTTTCCCCTGTGTACTTCTTGTATATCTGGTCCAACAGTCGTGCCATGTCCATCTTTCAGATGGTGACACATATTACCTCCATACATTTACAATGGCTTACTGCTAGTATGTGTTATACTGCTGAGCATTGTGTTTGTCACTGCAGTTGTGAGGACTTGGCCCTGTCATCAGCGGTACTGGGCAATGGCCACCAGGTCAAACCTCACCATGCATACATACTAACCACTCTCACACAATATGTAACACACACCAACCTAACACATGCATACCTGCATATTGTATACATATTACAATCTATCCTGCTACCTTGGCCACCAGGTCATCTATGCTCCACTGGTATTATACCTACACATACATGTTACTACATTTCTACATCAGATTGGGGGTGGGCACCAGACTGTTACTACATTTCTACATAGAATTTTTTTGGGGGGGCACACCTGACTGTTTCTACATTTCTACATAGGATTGGGGGGCACACCTGACTGGTACTGCATTTCTACATAGGATTGGGGAGCACACTTGAATGTTATTACATTACTTCATAGGATTAGGGGGTACACCTGACTGTTTCGACATTTCTACATGGGGTTGGGGGCACACCTAACACTTGTACACATTTGCTATGACTGTACTGGTATATCAGGTACTCTATTTCATTCTGTATTCTAACCTATCATGCTGACCAGAGGCATATCAGTGTAGTACAGGTCTTAGGTTTGATTGACCTACATATCAGTTTCTGACTTCCTACCCTTCAGAACTAACATCGCACTGCCTGACTTGCTGTAGTCTGTCTGTGTAAGCCTGGGGGAGGGGTTACCCATAGGCATCATTCAAAGGCCTTAGCACAGCCTTTGTTTGTGTTTGTCTACACCTGTCCTGCTGGCTGAGACTGGTGTTGAGTATGTGAACCTCCCTGACTAGCATGTGTGTGTCATATGTGCACACATGTGGCCCAGCACATTTCCTGTAGTGGGTTTTGTCACCATGTGTAGTACTGGCTACTATGGTGATGCCAGTATTTGTTACAGATCTCATACTGCCACTATAGGTGTCTACTATCTGCTGGCATCCCATTCAGCCACCCAATTCCCTTGCATGCTCACATCCATACCATAGATACCTGTAACAACACATACTACTACTACAATCGGCAATTGGTAAGGAGACTGACTTACCTTGTGGGTGTGCCAGTATTGAGGATGGTGCCGGAGGAATACCTATGTTGGATGCACATAGTACACGCCATATATATGGGTGAGCGCAGGTAATGTCATGTTTGGCATCCCATTTATTGTATGTGCGAGTCAGAGAGAGGTGTCATTCCCTGGGTCCCTACTGTGTCAGTGTATGTGCTATGCATTGCCTCTTTGCAAAAGCAAGGGCATACTGGGCATGCCTCCTTCTGCCTACTGGGGCAGATTCAGGTTGTTCATCCTTCGAGTCACTCTGTGCCTGTGCAGGCCTTGGCATTGGTGGGGGGCTGTGTGGCCCTGCCCCTGCTGTTCCTGCTGCATCTGCTTCTGCAGGATCATATTGTGTAGCATGGCACATATAATGACAATTAGAGTACATGTAGCTGGTGAGTACTGCAAGACTCCAACGGATGTGTCCAGGCACCAGAACTGTGACCTGAACATCCCGAACACATGCTCTATTATAATTCTGGTCTGTGCATGTGCCTCATTATGGAGTTCTTGTTCGGTGTGTGTGCATTTCTGATGGGTGTCATCAGCCATGGCTCCAGTGTGTAACCAGCATCCCCCACTAGGTGACCATAAGGGTTATCCCCATCAGCAAATCTCTGGTACAGCTGCATCAGATGCCAGATGTGGGAATCATGATAGCTTCCAGGGCAGCCAGTGCACACATTCATTATAATGCCCTGGGCATCGCACATGACCTGGCAGTTGATGGAGGGGAAGCCCTTGCAGTTGATGTAGCCCTACCCCACTCACAGGGTGGTGCTTTGATGCATATGTGCATGCAGTCTATAGTACCCACTACCTCAGAGTATTCTGCTATTTGGTAGAAGAGATGCATATTGCTGGCCCACACGTCATGGGTGTTGGGGAAATATACATGCTTTCCAGCATGTGCTGACATGGATTCCAGGAACTGGTGGAATACCCTAGATGCTGATGCCTGTGAGATCCGCATGATATCCCCAGTTTTCCTTTGGGTGGTACCTGTGGCTAGTATTCCTAGGCCTACACATACCTTGGTATCCACTGGGATGTATTCCTCTCTGTTAGTTCTGTGTGTCAGGCGTGGCCGGCACAGCTCAACAATTTACTGTAGGAGTTCCCTGTCCACCGTATAGTGCTCTACTATCTCCAGCTCATGTAGCCCCTGGTAGGTTACCCTGGGTCTGTACACCCTTCTCCATCTCCTCACTGTGGGTTGGTTGACAGCATTCTCATCCTTACCACCCTCAGCCTCTTCCACATGTTGATGTCTGATAGCTGCTGCAGCCCCTATTATTTTGTTGTTTTTGTTTGTTAAAATTTCCCCGCTTGTATACACCGGTGGTGTAGAGTATGTGGGGAAAACCAGAGAGAAAAATGTTTGCATAGTTTATAGTAGTATTCTCGGCTGGGCTGGTCTGCTGCCTGTGTAATTGGCTAATGCTGATACATTTCACCTGCCAGCTATGCTAGTTCTCCTAGATTACCTTCCTACTGCTGTTTTCCCATCCCATTGCCTTCCTGTTTAAGCTCGGGGGTGCGCCACACAAGCAGAGTGCTCAAATGTGCACAGAGCTGCTATTTCCTTGTTTACTTTTTTTTCCCTTTAAAACCCAGTGCGTGGGGCACACACACTGGCTTTGGCAATGTAAAGAGTGCTAGGCAGCCTCAGACACAGATGCACTAGTCCTGGACGGCTGGTTGACAGTTTCCTGGATCATAAATTCACCTCATTTGCATGGATTTCACCTGCAAATGGGGTAATTTGCATATAGAAGCTTAGTCCGTATAGGAGTAGTGCAGGAGCACTCGTGCATGTCCCTGCAGCTTATTCCTGGACCGCACGGCAGACATAGTGCCTGTTGGAGTTCCTGCACTAGTCCTGCACACCATGCAGGGCTTGCTGAATCCGGGGGTTAGTTTTCCTTAGCTCATGTATAGCCTTTAAATTCATTAGATTTACAAAGTTTGTGTTTGGGTGAAGGCATGATTCTTAGTTTTCTGTTTGTAGTGGAATCTTTGTCTGATAAAATACAATTAAAATCACCAGACATTATGACTTCACCTTTCATGTAATAGGTTATAGCATCTAAATATTTTTTTGCATCTTTAGCTCTGACCCTTGGAATCTAATAAGAGTTCATTAATGTATATAGTTTTCTGTTCCACTCAATTATAACAATGCTTAACATTCCATTTCTATCAACACAGGTATCTTTTACTTTAAGCATTACTGATGAGTCCTTCCACAGAATGACAGTGCCTCTTCTTTTAGCTCAAAAACCAGAACCTGTTAAAACCGAATAATTCTTTAATGAAAGTTTATTTACATCTTTATTAATGTGTTTCCTGTAGAAATAGTATTTGAGCTTTATCTAACTGCAAGTATATGAGTAGACTCCCCCTCTTTATTGGATTATTCAATCCATTAATATCAATAGGTATACATTTAAAATCAGACATTTATATAAGAAAAATAGATATAATAAAATTACATTAATGTACAGAGCTTATTATATAATTAATAAATAGTAATATGAAATCTTCAGCTATGGGAAAACCTTTGAAATAAATAAAAAAATACCTAATAATATAACCCTAAAGCATTCTACCATGGAATAACATGTTCTTAGTTTGTTGAAAAAATTGAACACATTATGTCTCAGCCTCTCAATTAGACCAACAATGCCTAGCTCATACTTCTATTCCATCTTAATGTGAATCATATTTTCAGTATGCATCATCTTAAAAGAGCCTGCCAGTGAGTTATTGTAAATAACAAAAAGTAAAAGCATTGTTTAGAATCTTTCTTAATAAGTCAACAAGACTGATTATCTCTGCTATTGTCTTTCCCGCTACCTCACATTGTCTCACTGATCTAATATAGGGAGGAAGTTAGTTCTTATTTTCATATTTATTAATTTATAGGTCAAATGATTTATTTTTTTTTTATTTTATTTACCACGTGTAAAGTTGTAGACATATGTATGTTTTTAATTATATACATATTTACTTATTCTGATCTTTTTCTATTTCTCTTTGTATATTATGTCTTGGGCTATTGCTATATTCCTAAGTTTTATATTTTAGCTATAATTCTAGTACAGAGTGTCATTTAAAAGAACAGTTATATTTTTGCTTATATAGCTGATACTCTTTAATCTGGTTATACTGTTAGAATGAGACCTATTTTTTCTTAATAATATTTTATAACTAAGAGTGTCTGAATAAACATCCAAAAATCTTATCATTAAGATTCAAACTTTCCAAAATAAACTGCCCTGAGATTTTACATTTAGTTTTCATTAAAAAGAGACAATACCAGGGAAATACAATCCTAATTTTTTTTATCAGAAGTGTCTTTCTATAGGCTAGTTGATAAGCTTCCCTATAACTATACTGCAAGCATACAAAACTACTGAATAACTGTTAATCTTTTAAAATGCAATTTGCTATCTTTTACTTATCTAACCAATATTCATTAATATTTTAGCATATGATTATTGATCCAATATGTTTTGTTTTAAAATGTAGTATCAGCTTTCACAGTCAGAACACCCTGTAATTTGTGTTTTAACATTGTAATGCATCATTTCCAGTTTAGAGGGTAAGTTGAAAGGTCAACTTTTATGTTTAGACAGGGATCTGGACATTTTATAGAATTTTCAAAGCTCTTAAAGCCTCACAAAAGTGCTCGTGACTCTAATTAAAATGTTTTAAGCTAGTTAAAGGGTGCAAAAATGAACCTTCAGTTATAATTCACATAAAAATTCTTGTGACATTTTCGAGTGAATCTAAGCCACTTCTACAGTGTTCATTAATCCGTCAAATCTCCCCAAACCCTTAAAACAATAAAAAACATTTCAATGCATTTTAACCCTTAAAAATCTTCTATATTTAAAGAAATAACATTTAATGACTCTGCAATCACTAAAATACTTGCAGCATTCACAAGTGTTCATTTTTAACATTTGGTTCAAAACAAATGGCATTCTAAACTAACTAAAACATAAATAACCACTAACCATTATATCCATACTATAATAAAGCTTAATCAAGGATTCAACAGAGCCATTAACATCAGACATGCAGTTATATTTTCAAGATTTGTATGTGTTGTTTCAGACAAAGCAGACTTCATTTTTTAAAGGAGAGATAGCAGTTAAACTTGTATTAAAAGAATAACAGCTATATATGACCCAGGCTTACCTTGTAAAAGTGTGAATGTTACTCTAATTATTTGATATCAGTTCGATAATAAAATAAATGAAATCATTCCATCCCAACATGGATTTTGGCCAAACCATAGTACCACCTCTGCCTTTATATCCTTTACTGACCACATCAACCAACAAAGAAATATCGGTATTCCACTGCAGATTACTATCGACTCTCTCTCTCTCTAAGCTCAGTCTGGATAGCTCCATTCTACTGTGGTTTAAAAATTATCTGTCCCTCTGACAACAAGCTGTTAAATGGCATAACTCTCTCTCTCCTCTCCTCCTAGTGGGACAAGGTGTTCTGCAAGGATCCATTCTTGGTCCCTTACTATTTTCCATCTTTACCAATAGCCTCCCCTTGGCTACCCAACAATCTAATATAGCACAGTATGTTAATGACACCACCCTTATTTGCTCAGCCCCCTCTCTACAATTACTCCAAGACAGAACCCAGGAAGCCTTCACTACTATAGAAGAATGGCTAAATTCCTCCCAAATCATACTAAACCCATCTAAGACCCAACTCATGATCTTCCACCCATCCAAAACTTTCACCCCTACCTTGCCATTCTCAATAACATCCTCCAATAATACCCTTATCACACCAGTAACCCAAGCCAAGCTTCTAGGTGTAACTATTGACCAAAACCTAAAATTCGACAAACATATAGGATTAACAATTGACAAAGTTCATAAAATCTAGGTTCACTCTATTGCTGCAAGAGCTTCCTCACACAGGAATCCTGAATCACTATCTCTTGTACACATCTACTCTCCACCATACATTACACTTCCTCAGTTCTAACTATCCTAAACAAATCTGACCTTCTGAAACTATCTACCTGCTACAATAAAATCTCAAAATTTGCAACCAATGCTAAGTTTCATTTTCTTCACTGCCTATCCCTAAGACAACTAGGGTGGTTAGAACTCCCTAACCTACTCAAATGCAATCAACTTCTCCTGACCCATCAACTGCTATACCAACCAAATAAAATGCCTGCCCTCTCTGGTCTGCTCATCTTCCATAATACTGCACATCAACTAAGATATTCCAATACTGCCCTACTGACAGTTGTCAATTGCTTACATAGCTCAGGACAGTCTCTTTATTCCTATGCAGTTGCTATGGCCTGGAACTCTCTAACCCATGATATTAGATGTCTAAATAGTAAACATACTTTCAAATCCCTACTAAAAGATCTCCTATTCCAAACTTGGATATGTTCCTGTACAGAACCAGACTAATTTCACCTGTTCCTGACATTCAACATCCCTAGATCACAGGTGTACGCTGTAGTTTCACTTAGTGCATAGTACTGTGAACCAAGTATTTAGGCCACCTTTATAGTTATTATTTCTAGTTTATGACCCTGTTTCTCTATGGAAACTTCTTTTTGAATTTATGTTCTAGCAAGTCTGTATTTGTTGTATAATATCTTGTTTGTTTCTCGATATTATAACCACTGTATGCTGCATCAATTGTAAAACTCTGATTTTTTTACTCCTTTTATATGTTCTATGCTCTTTGTACAAAATTGCTATGTTTGTATAATTTTTTTATTATTTTTGTTATTTTTTATAATGTTTTACTATGTATTTGGAGCTTTTTTCTCCAGGCCTCCGCTGAAAACGGTCACCTTCTGTCCAGTCGAACTAACCCAGTAAACAAATGGAAAATATATAAAATAAAATAATAACTCTTATATATGTAAAATGCTATATTTTTTGTACTTTGTTTATAACAGTATGAATTTACTGGGTCCTATTGCATGTCAAGTATTATATCAGCAGCACACCACTGGAACATTTTAAGCTCCCAAAAAATATGTCAAACTACACAATCTTCCTCTCATTAATAATTTAGTTTTAGTGATATAAAAGATTAAGCCATTTAACATAAAGTGTGCCATTTAACATAAGCTTCATCATAATAATGATTAACTTTTAACAATATAAATGGTATAACTATTTAAACTTTAAATGAAAATAAATGGCTTTAATTTCATATATAATTAAAGAATTAAACTTTAACATTTTAATAAGTGAACTAGTGACCATTTGAAGTAGGGAAAGGAAAAAAATGATTTACCTTAACTAATCAAGCAAGTCTTTAAATTACTAAGCATTTATAACCATGAAATACATCAATTTTCATTTGTTCTTAATTTTTTTTACTGTTTTTGTCCATTACTGACCATACATCTCTTGTTGCATTCTCTTCAAAGATATTGATAGATTCCAGTGCATTTCTTCTGTTTTCTCTAGGATTTTGTTTTTGTGTATAAAGTCTGTTGCATCTTATAAGGTGTTGAAAAATCTTCATTCCTTCTGTAAGATGAATATTTTTATTGAAAACAAGATTTGTACTTTCATATTGTTTTTCTTTAAGCTTTTAACAAGTGGCACACATGCTTTTCTCTTTGACATTATTAATGTTGAATCGTAATTATCAAATCTTATAATGTTTTCTTTCATTTTTAACTGGACAATTAGTCTATGCAGCGTTTAAGACTAAATCCTTATCTTGATTTGAGAAAAATCTTACAATCACTGACCTTGGTGAAGCTGTTTTTTTTCACAATGTGTTGGAGAGTGATCTATGAGCTCTTTTGATGCCATAGGAAAAAGATTCAGACAGGATCAAAATTTTAGGCAGCCAGTCCCTCTTCTTTTTCATGAATTCCATAAATCCTGATGTTGTTCCTTTTGCATTTGTTCTCTAAGTCTTCTATTTTATCCTGGAATAAGTTGTTTTGTTTCAGAAGACATTCAGTATTATTCTCTCATGTTCAAGTATTCTTCCATCAAAATCAGACACTGCCTCTTCTGTACTCAAAATGTGTGATCACTGTTGTTTAAAAGCTTCACTCAGCACTTCAACTTGTTTTTTACATTCCTCTTTAAAGATTTCCATTTTGCTTTCTAAGGTATCTATCTTTATGAATAACTCATTGATATTACTTAGTATAGACTGTATGTCTCTTTCATTGAATTATCCTGTGCACTGGGCTTAGAGTGGGTCTCATTCTGAGACAGTTAGTTATTTCTAATTTTCGTGACAGGAAAAAGTTTCAAACTTTTTCTTTACAGAAAATCTTCAGCAGTTGTCTAACTATAAATCCATCAAGGTTAGAAATGTTCTATTTTAGTTTTTTTTTTAAAAAAAATCCTGTCAGAGATGTTACAATGAAGCTGAGCTAAAAACAGTCTTGTTAACCGCTCACCATCTTCACCATGCTCCTTAAATAAGTGGCTCTTGAGGGGCCTCTTAAAACTTCCAGTTTGGGTGATCCTTTCAATCACTTTGTGAAGATTTTCCAGAAGTGTGTAGCCTGATGATGGAAAGAGCAAGAACAGGAGGTTTCCAGCTACTCCCTTGGCAGCTCCAACACCACCATGTAGAAAGAATGTAGGTGCATACTCATATAGTATGGGATCAAGAGCTCCGTGAGGTAGGTGTGAGACCAATCTCAGTTGGAGTTAAATAAACTATTAATAAGATTTTAAAGGTGTTATTTGATTGGAATAATAACCAGTAGAGACAGCACCACACTGGAGGGATTTATAAGTAACAGACATTTGGAATTCTGACCTAGTTCTAGTTGATAAAGCTCACTGTTAGACAGCAGCAGGAAAAGGAAGTTATTAAACTTAAGACATGAAGATATGAGGGCATGTGCTACTAGTGGAAGTTCTTTGGGAAGAAAAAGGTGCTTAATTCAAAAAACATTCTTTGTACATGAAATCAAATGGCACATCATCCCTGATTGTTAACTGGTCATCAGTAATCAGACTTACATTTTAATCTTCCTCATAAATGACAGCCTATCACCATTATAAATAATGGTTGGATATAAGGCTTGGTAATTTGAGCCACTTAAGGTAGCACAAATAATCAAGGTAGTGGTTTTAGATGGCTAATCTGCAGATGGCTGACAGGCATCTTATTTTGGATGCATTCCAAATCTTTACATAGGACTCCACAGTGAACAGATTGTTCTGAGAAAAGGAGAGATAATACTGTGTAACATCACCATAACAATGATATGGAAGACTGCACCTCCAAATGAGTTTACCTAATTAAACACATACATAGAGAAAAATAATGGACCTAAAATTTAACCCCGTGGAAATCTAGATGTGACAAGATAAGAAGGTGAAAAATTTAGCCTAGATATGATCATTTCAATGCACTCTAAAATGTAGTAGGTAAATCATTTCAGGACTGTACCACTGTCTTCACAAATGGCTCAACAGAATGTTATGATTAACTGTGTCAAATATAGAACAGAGGGATGACCAAAAAAGAATGATAACATTTAGGATATCATTCAAGATCAAAGTAAAGGTAGTCTAAGTACTATATCTTGCACAGAAACATAACTGTAATGGATAATGAATGTGGTGCTACTGAAGTATAAAATCAGAATGTGAGAAGACAACCTTCTGAATAACCTTACCTATAGTGGAATTTTAAGGATAGGAAGTATTTATCCAGATCATCAGCGTATAAATTGTGAATCTTAAAGAATTTTAAAGCAGATGGACATACTCCAGTACTCAATAAAATACAAACAATGTGGTAAATTACAACACCAAGCATTTAAAATTGCAAAACTAGTCTCAATGAGCATATATCCAGGTCACAAATAACATACTTGAAATAAAAAAGACCAGAGTGATAAATCAGTTGAAATTCACACCAGGTCCAAGCCAGAAGCCTCAAACAAGTCTCAAATTTGCCCACCGAGCAGCTAATTTCCATTCTTCAGAATGAAATACACTATTAGTTGAAAGAAGGTCAGTTGTTCAGTTATTAGCTACCTGCAAGAGACAACCAGTTTGATGGAACGATCTGGGTAAACAGGAACACTACCTATAAGCAGTAGCATGTTCATTAAACCTATTCTTGAGATTAAAGTAGCCAGTGCATGTTTGTTTATACTCATTCCTTCACTCCGGTCTCCTCAAAGCAGGGAGTTCAATATCATACCAGGGGTTCAGGTGTTTAAGATGAACAGGACATATGTGGAGAGCAGAAGGCAAATTCAGAGAGGAATATACACCTGTATTACAAGTTGTAAACTGTTCATCTGAGACACCTGCACTGAACACAGAAAATAACTAGAGTAAGGCAGAGGCAAATTTATTTAAAATTAGAGCATACAAACTTCTCTATTCTACAGTTTCAAGGCTGTGGCTGGAACTGGGGGGGAAAAAACTGCAGTTCAAACAAGGTGATGGTCTGACCAGTGGACTTGTTTTCAGTAATATGAACCAATGTGGAACAACAAGCCCAGAGTTTGTCTAGAATGTTAGGTATCAGAGAACAATTGTCTGACAAAAAATTAAAAGTATTAATGACAGAAATTGATTTTTTTTGAGAATGGGCACAGACTCATGTGCACAGATGTCAAAGTCACCCAAAATTAACTAGTGTAATGCCAGTAGCACTGGTATAATGAAGGAACTGCAAGGTTACAGCAGGTGTAAAACATGTATACTACAATAGTACCTACCTAGCTAAAAATCTGTACCATCCTAGTTATAAAAAGACAAACTAAATACCATTCCTTTACCTTGGCATGATGTGCCTGTCAGAACTTTGCTGCCAGCAGAAAGAGGAGGGCTTAGCCCTGAAAGGTCTATGCTAGGAAAAAAAAAACCATAAATTTCAACACCCTGACAAAAAACATACCAAAAACAAGGGGGATGGTGGGAGTGAGCAGATACTACAGCAGTGATCATTATGTTAAGTTCAGCTTACACAACTGTACTATGATCATCATATTGATCACTGCTGCAGTAGCCTTAGCTATATTGGTACATTACTACAGCTAACAACATTTAGGAGGTAGAAGGAGAAGAGTTCAGGAACCCCTGTAGAATGGTCCTTGCAAGCTTGATCTGGACCTTGAAAAGGAATCAAGCTTATAGTGCTTTGTAAAGGTATATATAGAGACCAAGTAGCAGCTTCTAGAATATTTCTAGAATCCAGCCCTTTCCAAAAAGCCATAGATGAAGCCAAGGTCATGGTACAGAGGGCCTTGACCCTACCTGGAATAGATTTGTTATGGTGAGTATAACAAAAGAGAATAGACTTAGACAACCATTTGGAAATAGTCTGTTTTAACACAGGCTGTCCCTTCTTACCTTCACAAGACATAAACAATCAGTCTGAAGATCTGAGAGATATAGCTCTGTCAAGATAGTACCTGGGTTCTGTGGACATCCAAGCTATGGAGTATCCTTTCTCCCTCATTTTTAGATTCAGTAAAGCAAATGTGGAGATGGATAGTTTAGCTTAAAATAAACTCAAATAACACTTTAGGCATAAAGGAAGGATTAATTCTCAAAGAGACTCTATCCTTATGGAAAATGAGGTAGTGCTGACTCATCATAAGAGCTTGCAGAGGTCAGAGCAATCAGTAAAACTGTTTTCCATGTTAAGAATCTCAAGTCACAATGATTAGCTAGCTCAAATGGGGCAAGTATTAGCTTCTGTAAAACAAAATTAAGATCTGAAAGAGGAACCACCAGTTTACTTGGCATTGTGTTGTGCAAAGCCCAATTTCAGAACATTTCGATGTTAGACTGCCTTGAAGAGGAAGATCTATGGGCAGACATGCTAAAGTGACCAATGAATGAACCTTGAAAGAGGGATAAGAAAGGCCATGAGATAGTAATTCACACAACTATTGTAGAACCACAGAACAACTAGCCCTGAATGGGTGCTGGTTATGTTGGTACAAACTAGAAAACTTTTTTTAATTTGCTAATTTGTGATTTTCTGCTAGCAGGCTTTCTTGCCTCCACAGGCACCTTCTGCACATCCTCAGTAAACAAGTGCCTAAGTGATTCAAATTAAGACCTTATTATCCAGGCAGTCAATTGATGATGATTATGTCAGAGTCTATCAAACACTTCTGTTCTTGTGTCAGTAGATACAGTCTGTGAGAAAGCTTATGGTACTTGCCCCTGGCCATTTGTGAAAGAAAAGAGAACCACAGTTGTCTAGGCCAGAAGGGAGTCACCACAATGATCTTGGAGGATTCCTTATGAATCTACAGAAGTACCTTTCATATTAGTGGAAAGGGTGGAAAAGGATACAGAAACAGTCCTGCCCAAATAAAAGAAAAGATATCTGTCTTCCAGGCCATCTTGCATAGAATCCTGAAGCATCTTGCCAGCTATTTGTCTGTAGAGTAGGCAAAAAAGTCTACTTGAGGAACTCACCACAGATGGATCAAATGTTGAGAGATCCCAGTGATTTAGTCTCCATTCATGAGGGTCTGCTTTGGTCCTGCTCACCTTGTCTGCCTCACAGTTTTGCTCTGATGGAATGTAGGATGCCTACAGAGTGAGGTTGTGCTGTGAGGCTATATCCCGGGGCAA
Source organism: Protopterus annectens (assembly GCF_019279795.1). NCBI lineage: Eukaryota > Metazoa > Chordata > Ceratodontiformes > Protopteridae > Protopterus > Protopterus annectens. Next base: position 1,410,798,291 of record NC_056739.1, on the reverse strand, counting down.
CATGGCCAGTCTACAATAGGGGGGGGGTACAACGTGGTGGCCCCTTGCTTGTTGGTGTACTACATGACCGTGAAATTGTCTGAAACCACTTTGAAGAGGTCCTGGGAGCCAATGATGGTTCATAGAGTTGAGTGCCTTGATCAGGGCAAGCATCTCCTAGATTTTTTATGTGCTTGCATCTGTCCTTTGTATCTCACTCCCCTGCAATTGTATCCGTATTGAAATTGCTCCCTGGTGAATTCTGAAACATCTATGGTGTGTGACTGTTTTAGAGCAGGGAGGGAAAAGGTGAGACCTGGACTGAATATCTGTAGTTGCCACTAAAAATTTAACTTCTGACAAATCCCAGTACTGAGATTTGAAAGATAAATGGCGTTGGTGCTGGCACCAAAGAGATTTCAGATACCATTGTATTTTTTTCATATGGAGTCTTGCAAGGGGTATCAGGAGCATCAAAGATGCCATGAGATCCAAAATCCTGAAGTATTCCCATGCAATGACCCAAGTCTGTGTTGAAAACCATAAAAAAGATATAAATAAGCATTTGTTTTTTTTCCTGTGGAAATTCTCTTTGACCTCAGGTGTCTAGTTGACATCCCAGGTGCACAGTCCTGTGTGAGGAAGTCAAGAAAGACTTTTGGTGGTTATCTTGTAATCCCAGCTTGTGTATGAGATCTCACACTAACACGAGAGAGAGAGAGATTCCTGACACTTTGAAAAAGACCCTGCAAAGATAATCAGGTCATCCAAACTATGTAAAAATGTGGATACCCTGTAGCCTCAATGAGCTATAACTGGAGCTAGACACTTTATGAACACTCTTGGTGCAGTGGATAGTCCTAAGGGTAAGGTAGAGAAATGATAATGTGATCCAAACATACATAACTTTAAGAAATGTCTGAAGACTGGATGAATACAGATGTGATAAAGAAGCATCTTATATGTCTAATATTACTAGGAAACTTGAAAGAGGAAGAGGAGGCCATAGGTTATGAAGTGACATGATTTTAAATTAGGGTACTTTCCTAAACAGGTTTAGGAAAGAAAGATCCATAACTGGTCTACAAGAATTTTCTTTCTTTGGCACTAGAAACATCCTTGAATAAAAACCCTTCCCCACTTGGGAAGGAGGAACTGGATCTATCAGTCCTTGGGACAGCATGAGATGTAGAATAGGTGGAAACAAAACAGTCTGATCTGGAGGATGAGGAATGACTCCTGGAAAGGAGAAAGCTCGTCAGACTTCCATCTGTAACCTTGACAAATGAAACTCATAGCCCAGTTGTCTGAAGCAATCTGTTGACAAAGAGAGAAACAGAGATTATAACTTTGTGGAAGACAAAGGGGGCCATGGTGAAAGTGGGACACAAGGTCTCTTGAATAATCATTCAGACATATTGGACTGCCCTTGGTTTTGGGAGGTTAGATGCTTCTTTTTGGAACTTTCTTGCCATTCCTTCTTAAATGCACGTTTACCTGAATTCTGTTGAGAATGTTCATGCTATTTTCTGCCAGAAATACAAGAAGAGACATAAATTCCTTGGATAATTTGGAAAAGGAGAACTGAAATATCTTAGATTCTATGAATCAGCTTTCTTTACACTTTTTGATTACTTCTGCAGCAAAGGGGTCAGTTAGTGAATCTCTATATAAGGGATAATTTACAATCTCATTTTGACATCATTTGAAAGGATTCGAGAATGAAGCCATGCAAATCTCCTTAAAACAGTACCAGTGGCATTGTCCTAGAAGAACTATCAGCAGATTCCTACACACATAGCAAGCAAAGAGTAGTAACCTGTGCAAAAGAAGAAACTAATTTATTTAAACAAGCTTTTCCTCACAAGAAGAAATTGCAGATAAAACATTTCTCATACTTTCACAATTTGCCAGAACCTTTAACATGTGAACCTGACAATTTAAAATTATGAAAATCAAATTTTCATAAGTATACACTTCTTTCCAAAACCTATCAATCATTTTCCCATCCTTATTAGAAAGAGTAGGATTGGAATTAACTAAGTGTTGAGCAGCAGTGGGATTAACTAAGGCTATAGCTGCTGGGTCAGTTTTGGAAATAATTTCTAAATATTTAAAAGACTGACAAATTTTACACGTTATTTGCCTTTTTATAGGCAGCTGGTTGACTAACCAGGAAATTGCAGGCTGTAACACATATATACATGCTCTAAAGCTGACAGAATAGAAGGAATGGGCTTAAGCTCTGGAAAATCCTTCTGTATCAACTCATAGTATTTTCTGAGGGACTGAGAATCGATTCTCAGTGTTTTCCTACTGAAAACACTGGCATATTCTTGTAATTGTTCCAGAGAAAAAGAAGCTCTCAATGAGAGAATCAGAAAATGAGCTCTCCTCTGAGTCTGAATCAGAAATCTGAGGAATAAACCCAGAATCTGTCCCTGCATGTTTCTGCTCAGATTCAGAATCTTGAATCTCTTCAGGAAAAAAAGGAATCCCTCTTTCTTTTACTAGAAATCACTTTGCAAGAAGGATCAATAGCCTGAATTAAACCCTGAGCCAGACCCAGTAAGCTACTCCTGTCTAAAAAATTTGAGAAAGGTTAGATACAATCTTGCTTTTATGTTTCTTTTTGACAGGAAAAATGGGTTCAACCATGTTACTAATGGCAACAGCTGCTTCCCCAGGAATAGGCACTGCATTCTGGTACAACAGGGAATGCTTCTGTGTTTCCTCTCCCAGGACCAATAAGAATGGCTCTCCCTTGCTAACCCCTTGTCTGTTGTGGCTGTAGGTGCTACACCAGAGGGCTCAGTGATAAAAGATACGTTGTCTGACATACAACAAATGGCCACAGCAGTCACCCACCTGCAGCTGAGGCAAATTGCTAGCCTGTTGTGGTGGCAAAGGCTGTTTGCTTAAATTTTTCTTTTTGTAGCTGGAAGAAGGACTGACCATGGGACCAGTAGTCTGTTCCATGGTCAAACCAAAAATGGTGTCCTTTCGCAGGGAAGACAAGCAGCAAATGCCAGTAAAGCTACTGGCCCACAAAAGTTAATTTTTTTCTAGATAAAACACAGTAAAATGCATTTCCAAACACTATGCCAGGCCCGCCATGGAAAAATAAACACAATGTCTCTACAGAAAATATGTTTTCAGTTAATTAACTGACAGAAAAAAAAGAGTGTTCCGTTTAAAAGTACATTACAGTCTTGAGACAGTCCGTTAAAACACAACACTTTAAAATACTTTTTTTGAAGAGGAAAGTAATAAAACATCAATACATTTATGAAAATGGAAGCTTTTCCCCCAAAGGGAACTTAACTGCCCAGCAAAGGGAAGCACATGCACCACTGATTCTCAAACGCCTCAGAGGAGCATACTCTTCTGCAGCAGTAAACTTCTGAAAGACTTTGCACCTGAACTTGACTTTTAGTCAGCTCAGCTCAAGCTGCTTGGCAGTTTCAGTGCATGGAAGGTACCCTGAAGCTTTGGTAGCTAGCCATAAATTATATATTTGGTAGGATATAACCCATATAGCTAAAGCGACTGCAACAGTAATAAATATGATTAACATCATAGGTATCATGATGACAGGGACATCCACCCTTCCAAGGAAAGTGATAGTACAGTAGCTGACTTAGGTACTGAAACTCTCTAGCTTGTACATGCTAGCAGAAGAAATGTATAGCAAGGATAGATACACAGGAAATTCAGAATATCCTGAAGAAGTGCCAGAAAGGGAGAAGGTGTAGGTAACTGCAGAAACTTCAGAAACTACAGGGGTAGCAGCGCCTGTGACTCAGTACTATAATTTTAGTAACAAGAAGCATTCTGCAAAGTTTGTATTTGGGCTACTAATACAGGAGTGGTACTGACAATTAATGATGGCAATTGTGCTTCCCTAAGCTATACAGTGAGATTCTTCCTCCTCCAAGACTGTCACTATCTAGTTGGACTTTCTCAAATATTTTTTCAGTTAATAGTAAATTAACATCAAGAACATTTCAAATGTAGCTATAATTTTCAGCCTGTGGACCTATATGAGCAGCAGTAGTACTGTGCAGCTCACATTTTTCATTTTTTTCAATGGTGGTGTGATATTGTTTTAAGTTATTGGTGCAGTTAAAAAATAAAGATGTTTTCTAAACATGTATGTATATAAATATGTATAGTGTTGAAAAAACAGTACAGCTGGTACATTTTCAGTTAAAAACATATTTTATTAATATATTCTAAGCACTTATATACAGTAAGATTAGCATAAAGAAATACAGAAGTATGGTTCTTAGGAAGTGTGGTTTTCTTTTCTTTATAGAACTGTAATGGAACAACACTAACAGTACATTCTAAGTACTAATTCAAGCATTAGTGTTACACTCAAGTTCATATCTACATTGCATTAGCATGCATTATTCTTAAAGAGTCCTCCCCACCTCTCTGTCAGGGCTACATGCATTAGTTATGGTGAATACTTGCACTTTCCCAAGCATGCATACATATATATGTATATATGTATATATATCATGTGGTTGCCAGAAATTAAAACAACATGATGACATGATAAATGTCTATTTGGCATCTAAGCTGAGCATAAGCTGAGAATTTTTATGAGGATTTCTAAAAGGGGTACTTTTTTACAGTCTGTGGAAGCTTCATATCCTTCCTCACTCCAATAGCTAGATCTACTATTGCCCATTCTCATCTAATCTCAACACTCCTTTATGCCTCACCAATCTATACCAATCTGTCAAAACATAATTGTCTCAAACTAGCTACCTCCTATAATAACATTGCAAGATTTGCCACTGGTAATCCCTATAGAACCCATCACTGTAAGAATCTGAAACAACTAGGATGGCTTGAACTACCTCATCAGCTTCAATATAGTCAACTTATCATTGCTCATAAGATCCTCTACCACCCAAATAATGCCCCAATACTCTCAAATATCATCACCCCCTATAAAAATCTCACTAACTTACGATCAGCAAATAAATTGTTAACTAACATTAGTAAGTCAAACAACTTGGCAGGTGATTCTCTGTTCTCAAACTCTACTGGGAGAAACTGGAACCTTCTACCTACTGAATTAACTTCACTTCCTTCTCAACCCCTCTTCAAACAACAACTGAAAATACTCCTTAGAACAAAATGGCTGTGCCCTTGTAACAACCCTGACTAACTGATTAAGATTACTTTTTTTACTTTCCCTCTTTTGTCAATTTTGTACTTATTGTATATGTAATCAGAACAGTTTATCTGCAACTTCTATGATTTGACTCATTATAAATGTCATTTTCTATATATTTGTAAATAGTATTTAACTATTGTCTTCTCTATTTTTGTATTTATTATTAACCAGGGTGTTTATATCTTGTAGATGATTACTAACCAGTGTGTTGTAAAATGTATCCCAGTATTCTGTATGTTTTTTCTATGTAAACTCTTGTTTTTCAGAGTGTGATTTTTTTAATAGGGTGTTAATATCTTGTAGATGATTCAAACCAGTGTCTTGAAAATGTATCCCAGTATTTTGTATGTTTTTTCTATGTAAACTCTATTTTTATTCTACACAATTTTTTTTTACTTTTTCATCTGTTTTGTCCTGGAGCTTTTCTCCCCAGGCCTCTACTGAAAATGGACATATATCCAGTTAGACTAGCCCGGTCAACAAATGTAAAATAAATAAATAAATAAAATAAAAATTGTTAGACTACAGACCTGACACAAAAAGTTACTGGCTAATAAAGTAAATTCAAATCTTTTATGAGGAATTTATTTTATGTATGGGTAAAATATGAACTCTTCATCCTTTTTTGGATAAGTAGAAGCATCTGAAGGCTACAGATTTAGATAATGGCACTTTTATTATGGTAATGATGTTAATGTTGATCTATGTCAGTGACAGATATAAGTAACCACTGGGTGACAGGTACGTCAAGTAAATATATATATATATATGATGAAAAAGACTGATACCTGAAAAACACTGTGCACCTTTGCTTAACACAAAGAAAAAAAAGAGTATATAAAAAACAATAGCAAAGGTCTGGCTCCAAATAATCCAAACAGCATAAAGTTCTCCTACTGGCATGAAGGACCAACCATAAAACGAAAATGTTGAGCAGCTCTATTTTATTCAGCACAAGCGCTTTCACAATAGCTTCATCAGATGCATACAAAATAAACTCTAAAATACACACCTTATATAACCATTAAAAATAACATGACACCAATTAAAAGTTAAAAGCAATGCTTCTTAAAGTAAAAACAGCACAGAATAAAAATGATAAACTTCTTGCATCCTTGTTTTATCTATTTAACAGTCTCTTTTGCAACATAGGTTTCAGTGGTATATATTCATTAAGTCTATGCCCAAAATTAGCTCTAAGTCTAACTATCCACTGTGCCTCTATTTCTTCTGTTCTAGCCCTGATATTACCATGCCTAATATTTATATAATTTCTACCCAACACTCTAAAATTAAATATATGCTGTGAGTCTGTACTATTAACATGCTTAGCTAAGGCATTTATAACATTCACTTTCTTAATATTATAAAAATGTTCCCTTATCCATTCTCTAAGACTGCAATCAGTTTTACCTATATAAAACTTATGGCATACACAGCAGGTAGCTAAATAAATCACATGGCAGGTGTCACATGAGGCTTGGACCCTGATACCAAAAAACTCACCAGTATCTGGATGTTTAAAAGAACTATCAGTCGAAATATACTTACAATATTTACAATGCCCACATGGTTGTGTGCCAACTGTTGATTGTAACACATTATCTTGTTTGTTATTAAATAACCTGTTTTTCAAAGATCTCTTATTTCTAAATGAAAATTGTGGTTTATTACCTACTATATCCCTAACATGTTCATCTGTAACTAAGATATCCCAATGTTTATTAATGACTTCAGTATATAAAGAAACATCTCTACTATAACTGAAGCACATTCTAAGCTTATTGTTGCCACTATTTCTTGTTCTATGTGCTGGATTTGAAAAGTAGAGTTTAACCGTAGTATCCCTTAGTTGCCGAACTGAAATGGAACTTTTATTTATTAAACCTACCTCATAACCTCTTTCTGCTAATTCAGATTCAGTTGTTGACATTTGTCTTTCAAAATCCTCTGTCTTAGCATTCAACCTACAAGCTCTAAAGAATTGATTTCTAGCAACATTTGTAAAGGTAAATTCAGGATGCATACTGTCCCTATTAAGCAGGTTATTAACATGAGATTCCTTTCTAAATAACCTGGTAGAAATATCACCTTGCTTATCCTTTTCAACAAATATGTCCAGAAAATTTATACCAACCTCTGACATATTTAGAGTAAATTTCAAAAAATCGCAAGACATATTAATATATATAATAAATTCATCTAGCTTCAATCTCGACCCCTTCCATAACAGGAAGGGGTCATCTACAAACCTCTGATAAAATAAAATAGAAGAGCTATTTGATCCTTTCAATACATGTTCAGTCTGCCATACTAACATAACAGCGTTGGCATAACTGTTAGAACAGGAACTACCTATTGCTACCCCATGTTTTTGTCTAAAAATCTTGTTATCAAAAGTGAAAATATTATTATTAAGAACCAAATTTAGTTATGTCAAAATCAAACTAATATTAGCTTCAGTAAAGTTACCATCATCATTTAATAACTTGGTTGCATACTCTAAACCTACATCATTAGGAATTACGGTAAACAAAGATATAACATCTAGACAAAAATAAATTCTTCACAGTAATTATTAACATTTAAATCACAGTACAAATCACATACAAAATGTTCAGTATCTTTTAAAATAATTGGGGACTTACTTAACAATTTCCTAAGATGTTTTTCTAAATAAATAGAGATGGATTCTGTACACCAATTATGACCCGCAACTATAGGTCTTAAAGGAGGTTTAGTGGGGTGTTTGTGAATTTTTGGGAGTCCCTGTATAGTGGGAACAAAGGGAAAAGGTGTATTAAAATATCTGGCTAAATCATTGTTAATAAGACAGGCTTTCTCTAAGAACTCAATAGTTCTTGTATTACATCATCTACCTGAGAGCAAGAGAGCAAGTGATAGATTCATAAAACTTTGTATCACTCAGCATATCCAACATTATCTTGTTATAATCACTCTTATTCATTACAACTACTTGTCCACCTTTATCAGCTGGTTTAATTATCAACTGATTATTGTTCTCAAGAGCTCGCAATGCTATAAATTCTTTTTTACTTAAATTATACCATTTTCTATACCTATTAGAGCTTTTCTTTTTCTGCTCATATACTTTATATATGTCTGATATACAAATCTGTTCAAAAGCATTCACTAATGAATTCTGTTTCGGTATAAATGTGTTAGGTCTTTTAAAATGCTCATTCAATACACATTGTTCATCAAAAAACAGCATTTTGTGTATGTATATATATATAAATATATATATATATATATATATATATATATATATATATATATATATATATATGTATGGGAACACTTCACATAATTGAATTACTGAAATCGCAAATTTCATATGGTCGAGACCATATGATCGAGATTTCAGTAAATCGAATAGGTGTAGTGTTTAAAAATAAGAGTTTACTTACCTTAATACATTGCGTGCATACAGAGGCAAGGATTCTTGTACGCTCTGTGTGTACATAATCTTTTATTTTTTTTGCGGTGTTGACAGGAAATGAGAAATCTCCCATTTTGCGCTTCCGCATACAGCGCAAGATGGGAGATTTCCCATTTCCCCACTGTAGCGAGAACTTGGAGTTGGTATATTTAAGTAGGAGGGGGTGTGGGGGGTGAAGCCCCCCTGCAAAAGCAAAGTTTGTCTTTTTTTTTTTTTTTGGTTTCGCTTCAGAAGTTCGAGTTTACGAAACTCGATATTTTGGTTTCGGTTATTTGCAGTTCGAGATTTTGTAAAGTCGAGCTTTTGAAGTGAATCCATATATATATATATATATATATATATATATATATATATATATATGTGTGTGTGTGTGTGATACCTATATAAAACCATGTTAAAAACAGATACTATACAAAATTTCCATAAAACAATACTCTATCTATGATAGACCTTAACATGGTTTTATATAGGTTGCTGTTGTGTCTTTCGGCTTTTCCCGATTAGGGGTCACCACAGCGGAACTCCGGTCCGCTAATGATTGGCAGTAGATTTTTACGTGCTGGCTTGCCGGGCCTAACGCACAACCTTCAACGAAGGAACACCCATTCAAGCATGTCGCCACACAGAAGACGCTCTAACTGAGAATCGAATGGATGCTACCGCAGCACCACCACCGCAGTAACATGGTTTTATATAGGTATCACACATATATATATTATGACATATGTAAACATGTATTTTAAACAAATATTTTAAACATATATTTAGATATGTACACTTATAACCATTTTATATTTAATTCAATGCAACTGTTAACTATTGAGTAATTAATTGGATAATTGATTGTAATTAGTGAATACAGATCACTATATAAGAAGTTTCTTTTATTGCAATGGTTGTCTGAAGAAGGCTGGTGTCACAGCCGAAAGCGCTTACCTAACTTTTCAATAAACTTGGATTCCTTATTTTACCTGGATTTATTTCATCTGCATTGACATACTATTGGATTTTACTTCAATTGCATTTTACTTCAATTGCATTGGTATATCGCTGGATTGCTATTGCGCTGCCATCTTTTATTCAGCTTTCTTTTGTTACTGGGAAGACCCTGTTTTTCAAGATATATATATGGGTCTACTTCAGTAGACCGAAACGTCACATCACCAACTTTTAAAAAATTGAGACTACATTGATGAAAGTTCAGAATACTGCAACTGCAAGTACCCAACTTCCATTTACCCAACTGGTTAACACATCCACTGTATTCAACACACAGCTCTAAACACCTCCTGTAAAACAGCACTTTACACCTTTAAAAATACCTACTTGCTACCAAACACAGTTTAACGGATCCTACCCTCAAATTCAACGATAATAAAAATGGAACCGGAAAGTAATAATAATATTACAAATATAAAGTAAAATATACCAATTACAAATAAATATAAACAGAAACTATAACTTCTCAGTGTACCCACCCACTAATCACAAAACATAACCCAAACAAAGCCCACTGAATATTCATATCAGTAACTACAGCAACAACATGAATATTCTGTAGGAAGCTTAAATTCAAAAACAACTAATGAATTACAAACAAAACTTTGATGCGGGGGAACTGTGCCCCCCTGCACCCCCCAAACCCCCTGCAACTTAAGTATAAGAACTCCAAGATCATGCTAGAGTGCAGAGAAGAGCAGATTTTTGGTTTCGCTCATCTTGGACTGTCAGCATGTCAAACATTCAGTGTTCTTAACTTCTGTAATGTGAAGTTTCACTCGTGAAACTTCAGCCTTCTCTTCTCGTTTTTTTAAAAGTCGATGTTGTAACATTTCAGTCTGATAAATAGATATAGATATAGATATAGATATAGATATAGATATAGATATAGATATAGATATAGATATACTTGGTGGAAGTTCAGAGGCTAGATAGGAGGACATTATCAATTGTATAGGAAGAGAATCATTGAGAGTGTTTGAAGGACAGGAGCTACTTTAACCTACTTGGAATGTTAGTTATAAAGATGTTTGTATTCAGGTTCCACCTGATAAGAGTATTGACAGCCTTTGTGAGAATATGTAAGGAAAGGAATTTTGCGATTACCTATTTACAAAAACCTAGAAAGTATTTGCTCTGGTCCAGATGATAATAATTCATTTTCTTTCAGAACATGGAAATATACTTTTTTTTTGAAAAAGGCTAGGGAATGAAGGTAGAAGATATATGTATTCTGCTTCTATTCAAATTTTAATTCTATTGCTAATTACTAGTTTAACAATTATTAATTTGGGAATTTTTCATTGCATTGGGTGTTTTTTGCAATGAAATATGAATTTTTTTTCTTAATTCAAAGCATAGGGTCTTGTCAGTCTTCTTGACTGGTCTTTTATCAGAGTATTTTATAGTTACTATGTCAGACTAGTAGGTGGGGTGGCTACAAGTGGACTCTATACAAACTTCTATAGCAGATAAAATGTCAGGGCTGTTCAGTGCTACCCTTGTTTTAAATGTGCTCCATTCATAGCTCTCAATCTCTTGGCACAAGAAATCTGGACAAAGTCTAAAGTAATGTGAGGACAAGAGCCCTGAAATAGGGACACATTTTAAATATTGCTGTTATAAAGTTGCTATAATTACAGGTTTGTGTCTGCATGCATTTTCTGAAGGATATTTAGTCTGAAACTGAAATATATGTCATAATTTAGTGACTTCAATCCTCAGTGATTTGCCAGAAAATCACAAATGTTATGGGGTACAGACCAAAATTATGAGGCAAAAATCTGGACATTTCATGAAAATCTGTACAGTTGAGAGGTATGGCATGTGTTGTTGAGATACTTGGCATTGATGTGTGTTATTTTGAAGCCTTTAGCTTGGATGTTTCTAGAATTATGAGTGTTGCCATTGTATGGATGGGGTATAGGAAAGGCAGATTGGGGGATGGGATGTGCAAGGATGAGGTGTTAAGAGATACTGAAGGTGTTGTGAAGGACTGTGACTGAAACTTGCACTGCATGAAAAATGGAACTGGATTAGAATGAATGTTTCCTGCTGAAAGCAGAAGTAATGGCTCAGAAATTACTGTGAAATTCCTTGTAATATTCCATGTTTTTATTCAAACTAAAGGGGTGGCGAAAGCCACATAACTATGGGCTAGGCTTATAAATGCCCTTGGGCAGATAGCCTAGTATGAACCTATGAACCTATGAACCTATATAGTTAAGACTTGGTGAAAAACTGAGCTCATATGTTTAGTTGTTAGATGGAGATTCCGAGAGCATGGGGCTGTACAGAGGGAGAGAATAAATGAGGCTCTGTAGTGATTGTTTGTGAAGAAATGTTTGACATTTACTGTAGTTTATGTAAAACGATGAAATGAAGCAGTGATGAGAGCAGAATAGTAATACAAGCATGAGGAGTACAGAAGAAAACTGAAAAGGGTAGAAAACTCTCTGATTTAGATTGTTCATAGTGGTGGTTTAATAGCGTAAATCACAGACAAGATATCTTAACATCAAAAAAGGTAGGAAGATCCATTGGGAGAGTATAAAATAAAGTAGGAGGATCCTTTAGAAGCAGTAGTATAGCAGAGTTAAAGGGAGATGGTCTTCAGGTGTTGTACTGAGCAAGTCAGGTATCCTACTAATGGTCTCATACTAGAGTATAATATTAACGAGTGAAGACACGATTACCTTAACTGCCACCTAAAATGTTGCTGTGGAGTGAGCTGGGTTTCAGGACTTAGGTCAGCTGGTGAGAACAATAGGCATATTTACCACATAAGGTGTTACGTAGAAATATATAATTGAGTAACTGTCTTATCTGTCAAGTAAGGTTCTGATCAGATGGGAGACAGCTTTTGGGAGGGGAAGTAAAAGAGAGCATGGAAGTACATTACTGCCACACAAGAAGCTGTTCTATGTGGAGTGGAATTGGATGTAGATAAATGCCCCATTTGCCACCTAAAGCTTTGCAAAGAAATATAGAAGTGAGGAAGTTAAGACTCTGGACTTATCTACTGTTATATCTGCCAGTTGACATTCTGCTTAGGAGTAAAAGTACAGGAGAGTGTTATAAGGGCATTACCTTCCACATATGGTGTTATTCTGAAATGGATGAGAGCTCTTCCAAGTACAGATCTGGGCATAGAGAGGAGCAATATGCATATTTTCCACCTAAGGTGCTGCACTGTCTTACAGTATTGTGGAGTGTGGTGTTTATAGGTTCATAGGTTGGTACTAGGCTATCAGCCCTAGGGCGTATACAAGCCTAGCCATAACAATTCCCTGGCTATTTCTTCCCACACTATTTACTTCCCTGGACCCCTGTCTAGCAGGGTGACTGATGTGATCCCCGGGGTGAATTTCCTTTCTCCCATCCAATCGTCAAGGTTCCTTTTGAGTTTTGTTAGGAGATAGACAAGCTAAACTGAAAATAATCCAGTGAGGAGATGACTGAGATTGTTATAAGCAGTCAAATACAGTGCTCAGAGTTGTACTAGTTACCTGGTAAAAATTACCAGAGCATAATTAAGAAAGTGAGGGTAAAGATGACTAACAAACTTATGTGCCACCCAAAGTGTTATTCAGAGAAGAGATAATTTAAGTGAAGAATAACTGATATTGATGAGAAATAATAGCATCACTCTGGAGGACATTAATGGATAGGGACGACTAGTGCCCTTATCAGACAGTTAAGTTACTTTTCTGATGTGGACAGGGGGATGGAGTAGGTGACTTCTGAATGAATACTGAGAATTTGCACAGTTGTTCATAATATTTTAATGAAGTAAGCACTGGCTTTATTTGTCACCTAAGGACGAGTGTTAGAAATGGTAAACATTAGTGTGGTAAGACTGTCTGGGAAGAAGTGTATGTAATGGCGTAATGATCACTGTGAACATCTTCTGATAAAAGCGCCCTCCTTTTGTGTGGAGTGTATAGCAGATGTTCCATTTCTAACTGGTTGGAGTGAAAGAGGCAAGAATGCTTGGAGGAGGAGTTGCGAAAGTGGTATGTTATGTATAAATTTAATGATCTGGAGTGGTAAACAAATGTTAGTATGGTGATGAGTATAGCAAGTACAAATGCATGGAGGATGAGTAGAATGAGGATTCCCCAGTTAAGAAATCCCATGAAGACCAATCACTTAGGTGATTCACAAGGAGAAGTGAGAAATGTTTAATCTCCTACCTACTATTGGTAGACAAATTTGCAAAAGCAAGAAGTCTAGACTGTGAAACTAAAGCGGCCAGTGCAGTTGGATAAGGAAATAAATTTCCTCAGCTCCCCTTATCTCGAAAGTGTAGGCAATTGTGTATATTTCTCAGGTGAAAGTGAATAAAGCAGAACAGGGTTTGGAGCAGAATAAAATTATTTATGAAGACACAAAGAAGTATGTATCTGGAGACAATGAAATTAGAGGCATAGTTACAGGTGATTGTTGAATTATTGGTTGAGTATGAACATTTAATATTTGGTGTATTTCACCAAAATGTCTTGAATTATGTGAGATGTTTGAGCACTTTTGCATTGATATTGCCCTTTTCTCTAATTTGGTATGAGTATGCATTTGCTATATATAATTTAGGGGGCAGAGCCCCCTCTACATGGGCAATACTGTGGGCTTGCCACCCTCCAAAAAAATATATTTTTGGGATATATATATATATATATATATATATATATATATATATATATATATATATATTTAGCTTAATGATTTCAATATTTAATTTTTGATAAAGGTTGAGCTGAAAAAATGTTCTTTGATGGCTCATAGGTAAACCAAAATTAGCAATCAACTCTGGAGGTGATTTCTATGCTATACCATCCTATATATATCTCAGAGAAAGCAGAAACAGGATAGTTAAAAAGTAGGATATTTCAGAGGTAATGCGCCAAAATTTGCTAAACCACTTTTGATGGGCAGCTTATGTATATCTCAGAGAAAAAAATACAGAAATCTTTAAACAAAACATACCACCTGTCACTCGTCTGGCCAGGATAAAACAGACAAATATCCATGGGTTCTGTCCAAGCAGCTTTATTGCAAACAAACACATCAGAAATGAGGCTTTGTAACTTAAACTTAAATAAACTTATAAACAGACTGACTACTGCACTCATACATGTTAACACTCTGGCTGTTCTCTCAAAATGGCACTGCTGCCTGCATGTGCTCTTTATTTATATGTTTGTGCTTCATCTGGAAATGCTTCTTAAAGGTACATACACACGTTCTGATCTACATACTCCCTCTTTGAGAAATAGTCCTTATACAAAATGACAGTGTTCGATGACATGCAATTTACAGAAATGATCTTTTGCCATGCAGTTATAAAGAACTAGTTATTTGACATGCAGTCATACAAAATTTGATACATATAAAACAATCATGCCCAAGTTGCTGTGTATTTTACACTAGGTCTGGAAATATGATCTGATCATGTAACATAAAAGTCAGAATTGGATCTAGCAATGGGGACTGTCTTCAAGGAATGTTCAACTTTAGGGACATCTGAGACATCATCAGGAATGGGAATGGATACTGTGACATGCACTTCGGTACAAACATTGTCAGGGTTGCTCTGAGCTCTAGAGTCTTTATCACAGGTATTATGCTGCAATATCATTTTGATACAGAAAGAAGATGTCTGCAGCTTCTCCTGTACTCTGTACCCTCAGATTCCATAAAGTAGGATCTCAAATTAGTACATATACCTCTCACTTGACCAATTCGATCAAAGCCTTTCATCGTTTCTATCGTCACTGTCTCTCCTTCTTTTAAAAGGACGATGAAATCTGCTCATTTTATCATAGCTGGACTTCTGAGAAGAACACTTCTTAAAAAGTTGGGCTGTGACTGCTCTGTTGTTTTTAGCATTAGGCACCAACAAACTAGAACTGATAGGTAAGGTTATTCTGGTTTCCCTAGATAGAAGTCTCTGAGCAGGCAAGCCTAGTTGGTTGTCAAGGGGTATATTTCTGAGACTGAGTAAATTAAAGAAGATATTGGTATTGCCACACTTTGACCATTCTAATAATTGCTTTGTACTCTGTATTGCACTTTCAGCAAGGCCATTTGACTGTGGATATCAGGACTGCTATCCTGCTAATATGGATAAAGTCCCACTCTTTAGCAAATCTCTAAAACAAATGACTTGTAAACTGAGAACCATTGTCAGAAATAACTTTGTGTGGACTACGATGGACTGAGAAATGACATTTGATCTTAGTAATAACAGCACTGGATGTTAGGTTAGGTAACAAATCAATCTCAAACCAGTTTGAATAAGACTCTACCAACACTATGTAAAGTTGACTGTTCCACTCAAATATGTCAGTTGCTACTGTTGACCAAGGAAGTTCAGGAATTTGGCTTATCTGAAGTGGTTCTTTTTGCAAATGCGGCTTAGTGCTGTTGCACACTGGACAAGAAGAAAGCACTTTATCAATGTCTTTTGCTAGAGAAGGCCAAAATACTAGTTCTCTCACCCTTCTTTTGGTAGAATTGGAACCTGGGTGGCCATTATGTAAAATGTGAATGTATTCTTGTTGTGTAGGAACAACAACTTTTGGACCTTTGAAAATGATGCCATCTTCCATCAGCATCTCATCTCTGTATGGACAATAAGCTTGTACTTCTGGAGGTACACAGGATTGCTTTGACGGCCACCCTACATTAATGAAGTGGTTGAGCTTTTGCAAAATTGGATCAGTATTTGTATGATTTCTCAGCTCATCGAGTTTCATGGTAGAAAAATTTTGAAATTGTACTTTTGCAATTTGAGCATCTTTCTTTCTAGTCTTGCTGGAGCAGAATGCACAGGCTTCTTTAAAATAGTAACTAGAGGTTCAGGGTCAGTTTCTATTTGGATTACTGAGCCATAAATATAGTCAAGGAACTTTGAACATGCGAACACAATTACCAAATGTTCCTTCTTAATTTAAGCATACTACATCTCAGTTTGGGAAAGAGTTCTAGATGCACAGGCAACAGGTCTTCCCTCTTGAAGAATAACTGCACCAAGACTGAATTTGAAGCATCACAGGAAAGAACTACCTGTTTATGGACATCATAGTTATCTTAATGTAGGCGGGTTATCAATTTGTTGTTTGAGGTTATCAAATGCTGTCTGGTATTGCTTTAACCATGACCATGCAACATTTCTGCATGTCAGCTCTCCCAAAGGTGCTGATAACTCATTAACATCAGGAATAAATTTGCCCAAAAAGTTAACATGCAAAGAAAATGCTGTAAGGCTTGGAAAATGTCTGGAGCTGGCATCTCAAGAATGGCTGCTTGCTTAGAAGGATCTGGTCATAAGCCTGTTCTAGTAAATAAATGACCTGCATAAGTAACTTCTGGTAATCTGAATTTGCACTTTAGAGGATTGAGCTTTAAATTCACTTCAAGCGCTCTGTCCAGAACTTTCCTGAGGTTTCTGTTATGCTCTGCTTCACCATTACCTCCGGCTAGTAAATCATCAGCTATTATCACGCATGGGTAGCCTGAAAAAAATTTCTCCATTGCATGCTGAAAGACTTTACTGGAAGAATTATTGCAAAAGTCATCCTGAGGAATCTGTATCTACCAAATGGGGTACTGAATGTAGTCATTACTGAAGATTTGTGATCAAGCATCACTTGCCAAAATTAACTCTTTGCATCTAAGACAGAAAAAACAGTAGTATTTGGCATGAGGGTTGCAAAATCCTTGACTGCATGCATAGGATGATGAGGTCTTTTTAATGCCTTGTTCAAGTCTCTTGGGTCAATGCATATTCTGATTTCATTTGAATTTTTCTTATGAGCAGCTACCATGGAAGATACCCACTCGGTTGGTTCTGGGAATGGACAAATAACACCTTGCTGCATCATTTTGGCTAACTGGACCTTGACTTTATCCTGCATGGCCACTGGAACTCTTCTTGCTGGTCTGAACACTGGACTACTTTCATGGAGTACACAACTGGAAGTTTGCCTAGCTTGTCATCAAACACATCAGCATACTCTGAGAAAATAGCATCTCTGAAGCTGGAACTGGGACATGTGTTTACATGATGGACTTCTTTGGTAAAAGAAAGCAGTTTAATTCTTAAACTGTCTCTGAGACCTAATAATGACTGCACGGGTCTTCGGACTACATAAAATTGCAAGCTGTAACTGTTCCCAGCTGAATAGCATGAAAGCACTACTGAACCTTCTGTTTGAATCTCTTCACCTCCATAAGCAACAAACTTCGCACAATTGATCAAATTAAGTTGCTCACCAGCCCTCACTTTAGCCAGTGTTTCTGCTGACATTACATTACAGTTTAAACTAGTCTACTTTGAGCTCTGTGGGTTTACCATTGATCAGGACACTACAAAATGCTTCATACTTTGCCAATAAATCTACTCCATTAACCTTTTCACAAACCACTGATACACCATCTACACAGAAAGTAGAGTTGCAGCTCTCTATATGACCAACTTGCTTTTTTGAGTAACCTTTATTAATAACTGAATAAAATTTGCTTGATTTACAAAACGTTTGAAAATGATTCCATTTTGTACACTTGTGGCATTGCTGACCAAATGCTAAGCACACTTCTCTCTTTTAGATTCATGGTTGGCACCACAATTATGACAGTTAGCAATAAGACTTGGAATGGGTTTTGCTGACTCAACTTTATATGGTACTGAGCATGCCCTTTTTACTGAGCTAGTCTTGGAACTTCCTAAAACGTTACTACTCCTCCCAGGAAACCTTGTAGCAGTGGCATGCTGCCATGTGCTTAGGCCTGTTTCTGCTTGTCATGTGTTGCATGCAGTCTACATTTGCTCTAGAGGCTGCTGAAACCATGCTTTTATCATTTTCAAGCATACTGGTGTGCCTTTCTGTGATCTCATGCATATGACAAATCTCTATGGCTTTGCTTAATTTTAAATCACTGTCACAAAGCAAAATCTTTTTCACTGCAGCACTATTAACACCACACACAAGCCTGCCCTTTATTAACTCATCTTTCAAGTCACCAAATCTGCACATTTTAGCTGTCTTTCTCAAGTCAATAATGTAACCTGCAAAAGTTTCACCTGACTTTTGGTCTCTTGTATAAAATAAGTGCCTCTCTAATGTAACATTTGTCTGGGGGTTGCACTTTTTGTACCACAATATGACAGTTTTTCCCCTCTCCTGCATATATGTACTGTGCATACACAAATGAACAGCCTCTTTCAATGTCTTCTGACACAGCTAAGTTAAGCAAAATGAATGCCCTTGTATGTGCATCTTTGACAGAAAAAGCTGCTTGCATAAAAATATTGTATTCCTGCTCGAATATGTTCCAATCTTCTGCTATATTATGATCAAACACAAGTGGACTAGGTCTGCGAAATGCATCTGCCATATCAACACACAGTAGTGAAGGTGCTTGAAATTATGTATGAACATACACTGAAATATATGTATATATGCCAGAACTTTATGCCAGTACTTGTAATTATGCCCAATAGTGCAACAAACTCTTTGAAGTAACTGCACATTGCCAAACAAGTCTCCATAGCACAAGCACATTCTGAAATCACTGCACTTTACTTTGAAATCACTATACTCTATGAAACCACTCCTTACCAGTATAAGAAATGCTTCAGAATGACTGCATTATGTGAATAAACTGTACATGGCTGAAGTAGCTCAGAGTAAGACACACTTTGAGATGAATGCACTTTGCAAATACACTGTATACAGCACAAGAACCTTTCAAAATGACTGCAGTTTTCAAAATACCTCTGCACAGTGTAAGGAACACTCTGAAATGCCAGCTTTCTGTGAATAAATGCACACAGCACAAGACACATTTTGAAATGGCTGTACTTTACTGCACTTTGCAATATAGCTATACTTTGCACACAGCAAACTCTGTGAAATAATGGCACTGTAATAAAGCACACACTCTGCAAACACTTTGCACACTCTGAGATACTTTGAACAACTCTTGTTATGCTTTGAATGCCTTCAGTCAATGTGAAATAGTAGTTTGTGCCCAAAACATAGTCTTTTAGTAAAAAACATGCAGTCGCCTTGCTCTTTAAGCTAAATTTGCCCTTTTATCATACTTGTTATACCCTTTTAATCTCTTACATGCTCATTATACTTCTCTTGTCCGCTTTTTACTTTAAACATGCTCGTTATGCAAACCAGAGATAATTCTGAGCCCCATATGAATCGTTTTACAAGTTTTATCAAATATCATAGTTTTGGACATTTCATTTAATTAATAATGCAGTTTATGCCTTTCGTTAGTTAATAATATATTTTTGTGCTACTCGTTTGATTAACAATGTGTTTTGTACCTTATAAATGAGCTTTCATTTTCTTTGGCAAAGAAATCATTTGTGCAGTTTTCTTTACCTTTAGCTAATTTCTGACCTTTTTTCATTTATCTGTACTGTGCCGTTTCACTCAACCTGCTTAGTCTGCCTTCATCTTTAACTCTACACCTCATGGCTTGTAGAAGTTGCTCTGCTAATCTGGTTCTGACACCATGTCGCTCGTCTGGTCAGGATAAAACAGATGAACATCCATGGGTTCAGTTCAATCAGCTTTATTGCACACAAACACATCAGAAATGAGGCTTTGTAACTTAAAGTTATAAACAGACTGACTACTGCACTCATACATGTTAACATTGGCTGTTATCTCAAAATGGCACTGCTGCCTGTACATGCTTTGTATTTATATACACATGCTACATCTGGAAATGCTTCTTAAAGGTACATACAGTACAAACGCTGTGATCTACACCAGTGATTTGAATTGCACTGCAAAACAGCAGTTTCTTTAGGAGAAGTATAGTTCATGTTGGCAGAAAAAATGTTCATTTATTTTATTTCATCCTGCAGTCTTTGTCACAAATCTGAGGAGTTGGGAGGTTGAACTTCATAAACATAGCAGCTTATTTGGTGGTAGTACAGCTTGGTTTCCCTGTTTGCAATAACAACAGTTACTCGCTTAACTACAGTCTGCAGCCCTTTTCCCAGTCTTGTAAGAGGGGGAGTTATTGTCTGTAGTATACAATAGGACAACCCACTAGTTTATGTGAGATGTATTTGGGATACCATGTATCTGTTCATCAGATATGCTATTATCATTACAGCCCAGAATTGATACATTGGCCAGACATGTTTTTATTGCTATCCATAACAGTAACCCCCAGGATATGACAGTATTCCTGCTGACCTATACAACATACTTTCCCACCAAATCCTATCTCCTATGACCTCCTTTTTAAGTGTATGCAGTCAGAAGGGGAAATGTTTCTGTCAGCCTGCACATCTTTAGTTTCAGTACCACTTAAAGCAGAGAAGTACTTCTTAATACCATATAATAAGAGACTAACTACCCTTGTTAATGTGGAAGCCATTACCTGGAGAATAGAACTGTTATTAGACATCTAATAAATGCATTTCAAGATTAGACCTATCACTAGGCAATCAAATGAATGTCTCTCAAAGAGGGTTTATGAAAGGAAGATCTGTTTGCAGTCACACAAGAGCATTAATAACATTGACACTAGGAACACAGTTTGTGCAAACTCCATCGATAAATATTTTGGTATTTTTTCAAAAAAGCTTTTGATTTTATAGCGTGTGAATACATATGGGAACACATACATTCCATATCAGTAAGGAGTTTATGACAGCAGCATAGACCTTATACATATCACTCATGACAGGGGTATTAACTTACCTTCAGGTACCCACTTAACTGGAAAGGGGAACCATGAAATGATGCCCCATTGTCTGTAGTGCTATTCCTGCTCAGTATTGGATCCCTTCATATGAGGCTGTCCAGCGTGATTAATGTACAAGGATGGGATTAGTTAAAACATGTCATAAAGCTATTTATGCTTGCAGATGGTTACCTGTTAATGAATAGAGTACAGATGTAGGACTGTTTGAGGTTTTTAGAATCCATGAAGGTCTTTTCAGTATTATCTAAAATGAGGGGTAATGTAATTAACATTGAAGCAGCACAGAGAGGTTAGAACAAGAGCAGTAAAAAGGCAGTGAAATGCCACAGTCATTTCTATTGTGTATAAAACTTCTGAAATATTTAAGAAATGTTTTCACAATTCCCCTAGCAAAACTTTGGCAGTAAATTACAAACTTCTATCAGAAGTTTTTCATAGCTTTGATCTATGCATGGAAGTCTCTATACTTCTTTTTTTAACCTTGCAGGTTAACACACTAAAAATTTCATATACAATACTATCTGCCAGTCCCTTGAATATGTAAATGTGTCTGGAAAGTCTAAAAGTTAAGCACAGATTATCAGTTACATGGTAAAAATAATGTTAAAAGAAGCATATTCTGTTCATCTCTTTTAAGAAAGGAGAACAAGACTTGTTTAGCTTTCAGGGCTGTGCACAGGTCTGCATACAGAATCACATCTGCATGTACATCACTTGAAGCAAACATTCTGAATTGTCTTTTGCATAATACTCTGCATAATACTCTGGAGTAGTATGCTAAAATGCTTTCTACCAACCTTGGAAGTTGGTTTACTCTGTTGCTGTAGCATATTTTTGCATCTGTAAGTATGTATATATGTTATATAGCATATCCTTGTATCTGTAAATATGTTTAGTTCATTTCTTATGTGATCCTATTCACCTGGGTATACATCTCAACTTTGCAGATTTTCACAGAATGCCCAGATTTTTGCTCATATTTTTGATCTGTTCCTCATAAAATGTGTGGTTTTCTGTCAAATCACTGAAGATTAAAGTAACTAAATAATGACATACATTTGAGTTACAGATTTCATACCCTTCAGAAAATGTATGTTAATACAAAACCTGTTATTGTAGCACCTTTCTAAATTTATAAGAGCTATATTTAAAATCTGTCTCTATTTTGGGGCTTTTATCCCCCCAGCATTATAGGCCTTGTCCAGATTTATTGCTCTAAGAGGTATGCACTCAGGCTGTGCCTGCAAATGGTGCACTTAAATCAATACACTATCATGGTAAACTAATAAAAAGAAAGGGAGATACAAAGAAAGAATGAAAGAAAGAAAGAAAGAAAGAAAGAAAAAGAAAGAAAGAAAGAAAGAAAGAAAGAAAGAAAGAAAGAAAAAAGAAAGAAAGAAAGAAAGAAAGAAATTATGTTAGATTGTGTTGACCAAACTCTCCAAGGTAAGAAGAGTGATATCCCCACAGGATCCTTCTGCCTCTCTATAGAGTCATCTGACTATGCAAATGGGAGTTTAGTGGGTTACATGGAAGAGGAGAAATTTAGAAGGGACAGAAGCATTGCATGACCTGTAACAGGATGTGGAAGTTATAGGTGCCTGTCATTGTTTTATCATTTATAGACTGCATTGATGATATTAGCAGATTTTGTATTGCTCATATGCTTAAACAATACTTTCCAGCTTGGATATAACCCCTTCACCCATATTATCATTAAAAAGATTGAGGCAAGCCAACATTTTCAACAGGAAGATTGGATGCATGGGTTTGTCTTTTAAATTCCACCATATTTATTTTTGGAAGTCACGCATATTAGAAATATATCATGGAAGATGAGCAAATTTCAGTGAAATGGCAGATGTGATAATTGTTACAGAAACATGGTTATGATAATTGTTACAGAAACATGGTTGTTATGACTTTAGGAACTCCTAAGGGGGTGTCACCATTTATATCACTGATAAATTATAGCCTGCTTTATACTATAAGGAAAGCAACAATACTTGATGTATCCACTTCATCAAGCTTAAGTGTCACACTTTCATGAGGAAGCCAGCCCTTGCAAGATTTGCTAATTTTGTCCGTTGTTGACTGGTTTAGTCCCACTAGGCTAGTAGACTTTTTTTCAGTGTAAACCCAAGGTAAAATTTATGCTAGTTGAGGAAATATGGCCAGGGCATTAGGGAATTTCCATTAATCTTTTCTGTACGTGCATGAGATATTTTATATCCATCTGAGCTACCAACAGCTCAAGCAGGTAGTGCCTCAATTTAACATCTCATCTGAAGGGCAGCAGTCTTAGGAGTGCAGCATCTCAATTATGCTGCACTGCAGTGTCAGTAATCCATCTAACTGATGTAAGAATACAACACACAGCCATCTGCACCAAAGGTGAGCGTGCTTCCCTGTTGACAACTGACAATAGCAGGGTTGTGATCCATGAGACAAAATATATTAGTAGTTATTGATTCGTGTTGAAGTGGCATGAACAGGTCTTAAAAATAAACCCTTTCATGTCAGACATGACAAATTATGGAACAGGTTGCTGCAGGAGGTTAGATGGTCACCATTTTTGACAACATTTAAGACAAAGTTGGATTTATGTGTTGACAATCATAAGCTTAAACTAGTGTTTATAGGATACAAACAGCATGGTGACTTTATTAGGGTCACGAGTTTGATAAAACACAACAGAATGATTTTACCATTGATTATCTGGGGCCTAGAAAAGATTGATTTCTACAGCTGCTTCCAACTATTAATGACACCATTCACACAAGACTCTGGGCATTCATAGAAGCAAAACCACCTCCATCTTTAGGTATCCTCTATGGAATTTTCCCATGCCACAACCACTACAGGAAATTATTGTATCCAAGATAAAAGGAGATGTGGAGAAAGCTAGGGATAGTATCAATGATTATACTAACAGATATGAAAGCATAACATAGACCATCTTGGTAGAAAGAATAGTGAGGATCTTGAGAAAACTCTCAGACATGCCACAAATGAAGGAAAGTATTTTGTTACTTGTTTGTGATAGCAGTCAGAGGCAGTGCACACATGCATGTTAGAGTATTATGTTTGAAAGAGTGTTGTCACTGTGGGACACAAGTACCGAATGCAAGGCAAAAGTTATGTGGCTATCAGTGAGAATGGGCCTGTTTAGTCTATCCCAACTAAAGTTGACTCAAAGCTGTTAAATAAGATAATTCATAAAATGGAGGCCTGTTTTCTCATCTGCCCCGTGCTGATTTATCTTCTAGAGAACAATGATAGTGTTTACAGCTAGTACTGGTTATTCATAGGATTGTAATAGGTTTATAACTATATATTAGGCTAATGACTGCAAGGGCTTTACTAAGCCTAGCAGTGCTATCCAACCCAGTTATGTCTCTATGTATGATGGGAATTTATTAGTAGGGGCTTTGTTAGTTAGGGAGTTTATATTGATTATGGGGGTGGATATGTTAGTTTGGGCATTACTGTCTGCTGTTGGCTATCAGAGACATGTGAGCCAGATGTGGGGTGAATTTCTAAGTTCCATCCATTGTTCGAGGTTATGCTTAAACAGGGTTAGGGATCATGGAGAGCCTCTGAGACACATATACGTCTTACCAACATGTCTTATTTATGTCACAAGCAAAATTTAAATTGTTGGGTCTAATGGTTTTGATGCTGTTCATTTTGCAGATTTTTGAAAGGTCCACAAC
This sequence comes from Protopterus annectens, assembly GCF_019279795.1. NCBI lineage: Eukaryota > Metazoa > Chordata > Ceratodontiformes > Protopteridae > Protopterus > Protopterus annectens. Next base: position 1,410,773,195 of record NC_056739.1, on the reverse strand, counting down.
AGCTGAATCTGAGAATGCCTTCTATGCCAGGCATAGATTGCCTCTCAGTATCCTGTAAAAGGCTGATTACAGAAATAGGGCTTTAAGTTAATCCATATAGGACAATATGTTTATACCTTGGATTCTCCTGGTAAGGAACCTTTGTAGGCATTCCAGCTGTTGCATATATCTGGTCAGGTACATGCCAAAGAGGACATTATACTCAATGATGTATCTGATAAGGGCTAAATAACGTGGCACTATGACTTCTTTGGACCTGAATGCCATGCCCCTACTTATAAGTTGGGTGACATAGAATAAGTTCCATACTACCTTGGCCACAAGTTGGTCAAAAGCCAGATTACTGTCTACATATGTCACAGATCCCTGACTGTCGGAGCAGCTCTGGGGATATATTATCAATGGACTAATTAACCGGGATGGCAGTTTTCCCAAAAGGCACTATAATGTATTTATTGACATGGAGTTTTATTCCATGAATTTGGCACTGGTCATTTGCCTGTGTTAGACCCTCTTGCAAAATGTTTGTGCCATAGGGGGAAACTATGATACCTCCCAATTTGCAATCATCTGCAAGCTTGCTCTGCTGAAGGCTCTTGACTTTAGCCATAACCTCTGAGAAGTAGATGCCAAATAGGAGTGGTCCCAGAATGGAGCCTTGAGGTACCCTGCTGGTAAACAGTCTCTTAGTGGAGGTGGTCTCACCAGTCCTGACTTCCTGGGTCCTGTCTGTGAACTAGCTGGCAATCCAGTGAGTTATGTAGGGGTTTATGACAGTTTTGTAATTTTGTCAACTATGCCCAAGTGGGTTATTGTATCAAATGCCTTAGCCAGAGCCAGGTAGAAGGTGTGCACCATTTTCCTCTTATCCATTATCTTGGAGACCTTCTCAAAAAAGTCCACCAGGTTTACTAGACATGACCTTCCCTTGACAAAATGAAACTGAGTTGGTTCCAGTGTCTGAAGGTTGCCTGTGTGGTTGTTGATCACTTGAATGGCAACTCATTCCATGGCTTTGCTTGTTAGACTAGTTTGACTAATAGGGTTGTAGTTTCCAGGGTCAGTTGATGGTCCATCCTTGTGAAATAGGATAACCATTGCAGTCCTCTGTTCTCATGGTACAAAGCCTGCTTTGAGGCTATAGTTGAAAAGTGAGTCAAGTAGTCCTGATAGGTCATGTTTCAAGCTATTTAGGAGGCATCCCAGAATATTGTCAGGTCTCACTGAGGCTGTATTTTTAGTCTTATCAAGTATCACCAGGACCTTGTCCCTGTTAATAGTTGGGAGGTTATGGTAGTAGGCATTTTATTCATTCATTCATTCATTTATTTATTTATTTATTTATTTATTTATTTATTTATTTATTTCACATTTGCTAACTGGGTTAGTCCAACTGAGTTTGAAACAAACCCATTTTCAGTGGAGACCTGAGGGGAAAAGCCCCAGCAAACATAAGCAAAGATAAACATACAGGACAAAAAATATTAAAAATAACAATGCAAATATGAAATTAATTATAAAGAGAAAAACAAAAGAAAAAACATGAACATTAAGGGTTGCACTGATAGCAGTGGTCTAAAATTTACTACATATGAGAGTAAAAACCAAAAGATAATTGTTGTTCAAAACAAGAACAATGTATAGATATTGATAGGAAGTGGGGGAGAAACAGTGTGGAGAATGGGAGGGGGGAGAGAAAGGAGGGGGCTATACTAGAGCTATAGTAGTAGTAGAGCTGAGGGTCTAAGAGGTTAGTTTAAGCAGAAGTTACTAACATAGAATGAAAGCTAGGAGATGCAACAGGTCATACAGTAGGACAGACTAAGAGTATGTGTGCTCAAGGCAAGGCATCATTTCAAGTATAGTAGGTGGGATTTAAGCTCCTTTTTATGGGGGGGGAGTCGAGGTGAATTTTGAGCTAAATTTGTTAGACAGCAAATTTACTATATCACTCTGCTCAGTGAAGGTGGCACCTTTGACCACCAGTTCACCACACTGATGTTTGCTGCCTCTGGTTTTCTGGACAAACTTTAGAAGGCCTTTTGGTTGTCTTTAGCCTGTAAGGCTATCTTGACCTCATAATTGGCCTTGTTGAACTTAATTAGTCCTTTTAGGTTTCTGTTTAGTTTAATTAGAAAATTCCCATCATTATGAAAGTTGCTCTTCCTGCTTTTAGCCATTCATTTTCCTATCTTGTTATATATGTTAAGGTTATGATTCAACCAGTGTGCATTGCTTTTAGATTTTGTATTGGGCTTACTTCTAGTAGACATAAAAGCCTCTCTACAGACATGTTTTACAGGGACTCTGTGAACTATTCTGCATAGGTTGCTGTGAACTTCAATTGCTATTCTTTCACCTTTTTCTAAGTTACCCGAAAGGTGTATTCATCTCTAGGTCATGAAATTTTGACTAACAAATAACCTTCTACAGCTCTCTTATCCTTCACTAACACCATAAACCATCACAGGAATAACAACAACTTTCTATCTGCCATCTTTCTAAACCTATCAAAAGCTTTTAATATGGTCTCCCATTCCAAACTAATAGATGTACTAACTGAACTATCCTTCTCACAATCTGTCACAGCTTGGTTTAATAACTATTTGTCTGGCCGTCAACAAGCTGTTCTATGGCAAGATGACCTATCTTCATGCCTTCCTTTATCCATTGATGACCCCAAGGATCTATCTTAAGCCTTTTCCTTTTCTCCCTCTTCAATAATAATTTACACACAGCTACTCCATATGGTTCTATAATACAGTATGCAGATGATTCAACACTTATCTGTGCTGCCACTTCTCTATCAGCTCTTCATTCTCAAACACAGGCATCTTTCACTTCCATTGAATCATGGTTAGCCAATGTCCATCTAATCCTGAACCCAAACAAAACTAAATTATTATTCTTCCAGCCTAACAAGACATCTATCTCATGCCCACCATTTAACATAATAGCCAAATACAATACTGTAATCTCCTCGACAACCCATAATAAGCTTCTTGAAGTGGAAATAGACAATAACCTTAAATTTGACTTACATGTATCCCTAACAATAAAAATGTCTACAAGAAACTTAAAAGTCTATATAGGCACAAAAGGTTCCTGACCAAAATTACCAAAATTACATTAGCACAAACCCATCTGCTCTCTACTCTACTATATGCCTCTCCAATTTCAACAAATCTTAGGAAAAAAAACTGACTTATCTAAGCTAGAAGCATGTTATAATAAATTGCTAAGTTTATCTCTGACTTCCCATATAGAACACATCATTGTACAGCTTTAAGGATACTAGACTGGCTTTAACTTCCAAACATTATTCTTTACAACCAACTCTCTCTAACTCACAATATTGTAACACAACCAACCAGAACCCCTGAACTACAAAATCTCATCCTTCCTCACAGTTCCAGCAGACCACTTAGCTCTAACAATAAGAACTTACTCACCATCTCCAAGGCCAACAACACTACAGGAGAATCTTTATTTTTCAGCTATATATCTCGTATATGTAACTCCCTTCTTAACTCCAGTCTCTCAATCTCGGCTACTAACCACTTTAAGCCATGACTTAAAGCTTATCAAAAAAATAAGTGGCTATATTTCTGTACTAACCCCTCATGAGTGCTCTGATACATCACAGTATACACCAACCATATCCAACTTCTTTCCCGGTGTTTAATCTTTATTCCTACCAGTCTGTCATAACCTTATATATTGACATAAGTCATACTTTATAAATAGTACTAGCTATGTTCAAAGACTAGGTTTTCTTGTCATGATGTAGCAAATTTGTATTTTCTTATGTATACTACATTTTGTTTACTTTATACTTTATTGATTATTGTAATCTGTGTATTAAAATTTACTGTTACTCATGGAGCTTTTCTCCCCAGGTCTCTGCTGAAAAAGGACCTGTGTCCAGTCGGACTTTCCCGGTAAACAAATGTTAAATAAATAAAATAAAATAAATAAACTGGGCTTGGAAAAGGCATTGAATTTTGACAAACTATCACTTAGTACAATATAGTTTGCTTTGGAATAGTTCTTAACTGTTACAAGGTTTGCCAGGGTTACCAAGTTGATTTTTATTTTGAAGGCAACATCTTTGTGGTCCAACCTCAACAGTGAGAATATGACACTGGGGAGAGAGGACGCAGTGCTCTGCCATATTGGTGAGTACCAGGTCCAGTATGTGTGAACCTCTGGTGGGTGTGCACACTATCTGGTCAAAGTTATTTGTGTTAATAAAGTCCAGCAATCTTTGTGCCTATGACCACGAGTCAGTGTATGCTTCCTGGTCTATGGAGGGGTATTTAAAGTTCACAAAAACCACACAGGATAAAGTAGAAAAAATAAACCACGAACAACCAGCCAAAACTTTTATTAAAACACAATCTCTAGTGCCTCAGCTTACACTTAGCCTTCAAGGACTCCTATGTAGATAGGAAGCAATGCAGGGTGTGTGTGACACGTACTGTCACACACCCACTGCATTATCAAAGTGCCATACGGCACTTTCCAAGTGCTTTCAGTGTCCATGGGCATGGATGGGAAGTGATGCAGGGGGTGTGTGACAGGTACTGTCACATACCCCCTGCATTGCCAAAGTGCCATACAGCCATACCTCTCAACTGTATAGGTTTTTACAGAATTTGCAGATGTCTGCCTCATATTTGTGGTGTGTTCCCCCAAATATATGTCCCTACCTGGCAAATAGCAGAGGTTTGGAGTCATTAAATAATGACAAACATTTGAGTTTAAGACTTCACATCTTTCGGAAAAGTAATGCTAATGCAAAACCTATTATTCGATCAATTTTCTTTCTAAGTTTTTAAGAGCAATATTTAAAATCTTTCCCTATTTGTCCCCTTACAATTCCCCTTACTGTGACTTACAAGGAGTATTGATACATGTAAATATAGTGATTTTATTAATTTCCTTTTGTTTCCATTCTAAGGTATGTTTAAGCATAGCTGAGTGGGTTTGCACTTTATGGCCATCTGCTCAGCATTGCTTAAACATCTCATAGAGGATAAATAAAAATGTATAGCTGCAATCTTAACAACAAGATAGTATAGTGGTTAGAGTCCTGGCTTTGCATTCAGGTGTTCATGTTTTGAGTACCAAGACAGGCACTTTTACATGGGAAAGCATTGTTAAAATTATTTTTTTTTATGTTAAATTATGTAGTAAGTGATATTTGTCATCCAGGGTAGTGTAGCTGGTCCAAAATGGATGTATGAGTGCATTTAACATGTGAAATCACCCATGTATACACAAGTCTCCCAAACAGTATAGTCACATCCTAAGGTAATGTAATGAAAGCACATAGGGGGATGCCATGTAAAGTACATTATATACACTTAATAATATGTCAGTAATGATGAATTAATCTAAAATCCTGATAATGTTTTAAATGAAAACTGAGCAATGTTAAGCAGTGCTCAGCTCTGCATAGTCAGTTTAAGCATTGCTTAGATGTAAATTCTACGTAGCAGTCAACTCAGCTAAGCAGAATTGCACACCACTAAGCACTGCCCAACATCTACCCCTTTAAACACAGCTCACCTCCACTTAGCGGGTTTGGGCATTGCTAAGCTGTGCTCAGCATTTTTTAAATGGTCCAATGATGGCAAAGGGTAGGAATATGGCCTTATTTAAACCATGAAGGTGGGAATACAGCCAGAACCTGTTGTACTTTGATCTGTGCAGGAACTATGTCAGGTGTTGGAGAGGGCTCATGCTTTCTGGAGCAGAGCTGGAGCATTTTGGATTCTAGGGTCATAGCTGGGCTCCTCGTATCAAACCATGATGACAGACTGCTGCAGGGCCAGTACTAGGTCTCACAGTATAAAGCAGAGGCCTGGGAGCAGCTGGCATGCAACCTCACCAGTGCCACTGGTATCCCCTAAACTGGTGAGCAGGTATGGCATCACTATGCTGACCTCAAGTGGAGGAAGGGGGCTCTCTTGGCCCAGTAGATCCAAGATGCTTGGAACTACCATGCTCTAGCAGTTTGTAAGTGTCTCAGATATAGCTGTACCAAATTCTAGCTTGAATATATGATAGCTAGGTATGCATAATGTTTGTTTCTCACTCCTACAGCTGCAGCAGAGAGGGTTATCAATATTGAGGCCCATCCCGACAGACTGACACAGATGTGCCAACAGACTGGTGAGTACAGATCTATCTTGCAGTATATAGTGCCATAAAGTATAAGGAGAACATTGTTTACTGCCAGTAAGTATAGTGTGTACTGTGTCTAATGAATAGGTGATGTTTGTCACACTAATATTGCTCCACAGCATATTCATTAATAAAAGTGTAATTTCGCTGTAATAAAGATTTATACCACAAACTGTTGTGTTTACTCTGGTATGCTATAGAACTATAATGTGTACAGGTTCTTCACAGCAAATATGGCATTGACAGCATGAATTAATTGAGGCTGTTCTGAGAACAAGCTAGTATGCAAAACAGTAGAATGCGGAGCTGTAAAACAAGATATAAAGGAAATATGCAATGTTGTATGCACTAAGATGTGAGCCCTGAATAGTAATGTATACAGTATTATAGTGTGTCCCCTTTCAGCATTGCATTCTTGTGTTAACCTTTGCTTTCCAGATTGTATTATTTCAAAGGATTATTTAATACAGTACAATAACTATCTGCCTTGCATGAATGTCAGGATTACAAGGTCAGATTGTCTAACCCAGAGAGTATTATGCAGAAATCAGTCAAGCAAGAGACATCAGTTTCCTGGTAGCTCAGTGTGATGAAAAATAGCCCTGTTGTTCATTTTATCTCACCCAGACACGGTTCAAATCCAGGGAGTGGTACTGAAAAGGGTGCATATATACACTAAAGAAATCTTGAATATTTGTAAAAACAGTCAGGTAAAGAAATGTGTGTAGCAGCTGTATGAAGGGTATACTAATACACCATGTACAACTGTTCCACTGTGCAAACCCATATACCTGCAAATGACAGCAGGATAGGTACATACACCATGCACTTTCCCAGATACATGTCCCTAAAGTGTCACACTTTCATGGCTAGTGGTTACTGCTGACAATCACCTTGGACACAGATAGGAATCCAGGGAAGTATTCCAGTAGCAGACTCACACATCACTGTAGGGTACCACTTATTTCCCAGATATGTAAACCTTACATGTACAAGCCCCCTCTAGTAATGCACTCATAGTTGTCACTTTGTGACTCATACCATTACAGGTTGACAGTTTAACACATATGTATGTGCTACAGAAGCTATGGGTCATAGGTAGATGTAAAGTGAGGGCAGACCTGTAGAGTATTGAGCAGTACTGTTGTGAAAAATAGAAGCCTATGCAGTTGTTAATGGACTCTTTTCTCTCCACCCACCCCTCATCTGCATCACTAATTATTATTCATATACTATAGGTATGTTTCTCTCAAAACCTAATGTTGGGACTTGTGTTCTATTATTGTTCATATATTTAATTGTTTGCATATTAACATACCTTGTTCAAATACCATTGCTGGCTGCCTGTTGCCATCAATGTAACTGGTATGCTGTTACAATGCTTACTGTTGTTCCATTTATGCATGTGTTCTGCTTGCTATGCAACTGTTTCAAATCTGTTGGTTTGGGTTAATTGGAACACCCACTCATGCTGTTATAACTAATTTTGAAATGTTTTGTTCATGACTAGCCAATATATCTTGGATAACTTCAACACCATAGCACATTTGGGAAGGCAGATCCTGGCAGATCCGCCTGCCATCCTCATCTGGCCAAGGCACTGGGCCCCAGCATGTCTGGGACCCAACCTGGAACTTTGTCATCTGCTGGTCCTGCACCACCTTTGGGTGGAACCACCTGAGGGGACAGGGCCCATCCCCTCTGGACATGGGCGCAGAGAGGAGCCTGTCACTCACTGCATATTCCGGGGTATGGTGCGCAGCATCATCCACTCCAAGTTGGATGGATGGCTGTGCCAGATGGAGGGCCGCCTGGTGCACCTGGAGGGGCAGGCTGTCCCTGTTGTCCAACCCCAGCACAGCCACCTTTGGGGCTGTGAAGGTGCAGTGGTGACTGCCCATGGGTGGGAACCTCAGTCCCACTGTATCCATTTGGGGGGTCATGGAGCTTCTGATTCCCAACCACCATCCCCATCTAAGGTTTTTATCCTCCTCATGTATCATATACCACCCCATCTGCTGTCTTGTGTGTCTTGTCTGTCTGTGAATGCAACCTATCCTACCCAACCTACTTCCCGAAACATACCTACAGCCCTTCCCCAACACCCTACTCTCACCTTAAAAAAGAAAAAAGGAGGCATCTGTCCCACAAAAAAAAATCATTGCCCCATACATAGCTCTACATTTCGCTCCCATGTCCAGTGACATAAATAAATTATCACTCAAATTACTGTACAAATGTATGTTGCCAACACCCTACCCTGTGGAGTGTGAGGCTGTAAATTCCAAATTTTCCACATCAGTCACAGCTGTTGCTGCAGTAGAAACATAGAGATATGGTCCTTTCCTACACCCATTCTGCACATTCCTAGCTGGTTTTCCTAATGTTTTACCTCCTGCTTGCCCCCATTTCACCACTTTCCTATCACCCTTTTTTCTTTTCTTTAATTAAAATTAGCATGGGTATAAGTGGGGTAAGCACTGCTAAGCGAAGCTAAGAGGAGTTAACCATCTGTTAGCATCACTTAGCTTCATGCAAAACTGCACAAACCCACTTACAAGTGCTTAAAAGTACTTTAATCACTCAGTCTTCATCAGCTCTTGTTCTGCCCAGCTACAAAATAATCAGACCTGCCAAGTCTCAAACCCAGGACATGTACCACTAGACCATCTTAGCTATGACTATTCACAAACATATCATGCATATATTTTCTGATAGATGACAGGTCTGAAACACAAATGACTGTCATCATTTACTGATGTCAATGCTCACATCATCCCAGTGATTTGTCAGAAACCCACAGCTGTTATGGGGAACAGACCAAACATATGAGTCACACATCTGGACAGTGTATAGGCAGTGTATAGACATCTGGACAGTGGAAAGGTATGAATACAGTCATGTAACAGCAGAGAAAAAACACTGAGAGCTGCCAACCATTTTGCCCAGCACCTTCTGAACTACAGTCAGACCTACACGACACTACCCCAAATCAGCTCTGGGGAATTACTCATGCATTTGCAAATATATCATGCACTACAGGGATGTAACTGTAGGGAAAAGCAGACATTGGTGAGAAATTGTTCACCCACAACCATTTGCACCACAGTCACAGCAACATACCAGTACCCCAACTGAACCCTAGAGTATACCGACTATTTGAATAAACATATCCTGATTGCCAGTCATACACTACATTGACATGTACTGCCCAAGGTCACAGTCTACTGGGAATCCTAAGGTGTTACAGGACATTTCTCAGTCTGCCCCTGCAAACATATACACCAGCAACTGTAGAAGCATGCACAGTCAGATAGAAAGGATCTATGACACTCAAATCTTCCACTTTCCCTACTCAGCCCAGCAAACATTTACACACTACACTGCTACACAATCTTGACAGTCTCTTGACAATGGCCAGACATACACAACTCTCAACTGTACAGATTTCTACAGAATGTCCAGGGTGTGGGAGCATATTTATGGCCACTGCTGCATACCACTTTCAGGTGTCTGCTAAGTCACTGGATGATATCAGGAGTGAAGTCACTAAATCATGATATACCATACCTCTAAACCTCTTAATGCAAGACATCTGGACAAAATCTAACATACTTGGTGAACAGGGGTCCAAAAAGAGGGACATATCTCACATAATGGTGTTACAAACTGAAACAGTTGCTGGTGTTACAGGGATTGTTGTAACATAACATCCCTGAAGGATATGATGTCAGAAACACAAATGGATGTCAACATTTTCTGACTTCACTGGTCACATTATCCTACTGATTTCTCAAAAAACAGAAATTGTCTGAGGAACAGACGAAACATAAGAGGCAAGGTTCTGGGCATTTTTCAGACATCAGGATAGCTGAGAGGTATTTCAGAGACATATTATTGTCAGACATCAAGTTCATGCAGAAAATGCATGTCTAGACAAACCCTGTTAATCTAGAAATCTTCTATGTGTATAACAGCAATACTTACAATCTTTACCCAATTCTGGAACTTTGTCCCCCATTTTATTGGGCTCTCTCCACAATTCTTGGTCTGAGAGGTATTTACACCTACTGTCTGTGAAGCTGTAGCTCCCACACCTCCATAATGTCCTCCTCACAGTCAAAGAAAAGGACCAAGGCCCACATGAAGGACTTAGTTATTGCACTGTGTTGCTATGGCATTGGCTAATGGAAAGACAATACAGCTGCTCTGGATACAAGTAGTAAGTGGGAGACACCAATTGGTGCAAAGGCCATCACCTGCTCATGAGCATTACCCACAAAAGGCAGGCTGCTGCCTATGCAAAACAGGTCTGAACCTGTCTACATAAAGACAGACTGCAACTACACAAACCTAAACATTTGCATTATTCTGAGGAAACTCTTCAGCACTATAACGGGTATGTCAATCAGTTAAACATGTAATGGAATGCAGAAGGGGGATGCAATAATGTTAAATAGGAAGTTAAACACTAGGTCGCAACAAGACTTGCTGGACTCACATGTTGCTGTCCAGAACCTATGGCCATTCCTGCTGGCCCTGTCTGCAGTGACGTAGATCACAGCTTTGGCCCCTGAGTCACCCCAGCAAAGGACAGCTCATGTGTGGCTACTACTAGAGTGTCGGTTGTCCAATACTGACTGTGACACTGTTAGGCCAGCTACCTGGGATGTTGTACATATTCTATGTCACCTGTGAATGCTACTATGATACATATGCTTGTCTTACAAATGTAAGAGACTTATCTAAGGTATGTGCAGAGTGCACAACTGGGGCAGAAGTGTGTGTTGAACTGTATGTAATATACCAAGCTCATACCTTTCAACTGTCCAGAGTTTTGCCGACTGACCACATGTTTGCCTCATATTTGTAGTCAATGCCTCGTACAGTTGTGTATTGTCTGGCAAATCACTGGCAACACAATAAAGACTGAAGTCATAAAATAATAGCATATATTTGAATGTCAGATGTCATATCCTGTGGAGTATTCCTGTGAATGCAAAACCATCTTTGCTAGCAACTATGTGTGTTACAAATAGATTTATAAAGTGCCACTATTTTCCAGCCTTTGCCCAGCATTGATGTGTGCCTTTGTGCAGATGTCTTGCTCTAACAGGAGATAGGTTCTTAGCATGAAACTCATGTCACTGCAAGTGTACCTTGTCCTGGAGGATGCTGACATTTCTGCAGTCACTGACACCTGGTTTGCAGCAGTGGAAGGCACACTAACCTTGCCAGGTTACACATCCCACCATACGTTTAGACCACAAATGGAGGGCTGCAAAACCACAAGAGGTGGAATTTTAAACATTACCATACACATACACACCTCCAGGCTGGCCAAACAGTATGATGCATGGGAGACATCCCAAGTGCAGTTAACTGTTGACAAAACACCTACTCAAATCATAGCTAGCTACAGATCTACAACCATGACTCTGGACATCCACTACATCTATCTGGACTTGCTTGAATCTGTCAAGATTCAACCATCTACCCTGCTCCTGGGTGACTTTAACTACCCAGTCATAGTGTGCATGACCTATTCTACATGAACATAAATGCACAGAGATTCCTCAACTTTGTCAATGGCAATGCATTGGATTAGCTGGTCAACACTTCTACAGCAGGTGGAAATATCCTGTACCTGGTCCTAACCAACGTGAGTAGCCACTGTAGCACTCCTACAATGTCATCCCCCTTAATAAGATCTGACCACATAGCCATCACTGTTGAGGTCACCATCTCCCCTGCCCCCTTTGTCAGAGTCCAACGAAATAAACTTTACAAAAATGACTATAAAAATCCTCAGAGCTGGTAGACGTAGCTTTACAGCCACCAGTTAGAACTATCAGTAATGTCCAAGGCCACACCACAGTACTATGTGAGCACCTACATAGCTGTATGCACTCAGCAATAACTGACAGGACAACATAATCTCTCTCAAGGTAGGGTAAACATCTGTGGTGGACAGCAGCAATACACAAATACCATAATAACTGGAAATAATTGATGATCAGGGCCAAGAAGGAGCAGGTGCCTAATTGAAAGCAATGTCACCTTGGTCTGGACAAGCAAATAAGGTCACAGGTGAATTACCCTAAAGCTGTCTTTGAGTGCGAATTGGACACATCCACCAATGCCAATCACTTCGCCTTCCACATATATGTCTGCAATCCCAGAGGCAACACCTAAATCTGCTCTGTAGTTGTGGTCAATAACACGACATACACAAACCGCATAGATATAGCCAACCTGCTTCAAACGGGTTAAATGTAAACATCACCCCCTGTCCCCCATCGGTACACATGGACATGCACAGCACCTGCCCCCTCCCCTCATCATCAGGAAGCAGGTCTGTAATGCTCTGTCAAAGGCAACACACAGAAGTCTTCATAGGCCTGATACCATCCCTGGCTGCATCCTGCATGAACTCAGGCATGACTTTTCAGCTCCATTACACACTGTAGTCAACCAAAGCCTGAACACCAGTGTCATTTCATCTGCACAGAGGACAGTCACTGTTATCCCTATACAGAAAGGCAGAGCAATCCACTGACCCAGCCAATCATATTCACATCAGCCTAACTAGTCTGATCTGCAAAGGCATGGATGGCAGTATCAAGAACATTATAAACAGGGACATTGGCAACCTCAAAATGCTTGAGCCCACACAGTGTGGCATTGTCAAAGGGAAATCAGGCCTTTTAAACTTGGTTGACTTCTCTGAAGTTGTCGACAAACACAAGGATGAGGGGAAGATTGTGAACACTGCCTACCTTCACCTAGCCCAAATCTCTCACAGTGATTCCCAGGCGGCCATGATACATAAGCCTACACAGCTAGGCATCAACCTGTATGTTACCAGATGGGTAGCTAACTGGCTCAATGATAGTACCCACTCAGTCAAAGTAGTGAAAGCCATCTCTAGTAGTAGACTCTTACAGAGTGGTGTACCCCAAGGATTGATCTGGGGGCCTCTACTGTTTGAGATATACATTTCTGAGGTACAAGACAAAACCAGTAGTCTGTGGCTAAGCAGGTTTTCAGATGATTGCAAGCTGCCTACTGTGTTACATTCCCCTACTGATGTGATCATCCTCCAAGAGGCCCTTACCCAAATTGATGACTGCTGCAAGAAGCATTGCCTCAAACTGAATGCCAGGAGATGCATCATTTTCCCTGTTGTGATAGATATCATCCTCACTAATTATGACAGTAATAACAATGCACGGAGCATGCAATTAGGTGTGAGGTGACTTGTGCACCAAGGTTGGTATCAATCTGACAGCTTCCCACTGTGTGGGCACCATTGTATGGAAGGCTGTCTACATGGCCCACCTCACAAATATGGATATGTCATCCAGGAACCAGGAAGCCACAACATCCCTGTACTCCACCCTTATTAGATGTATTACCAAGTACAACGGTTCCTTTGTAATACACCTTGCCAAGCAAATGCAGCAGTTGCAGAGAACAGAGGTTCCTGACCAGGCAAATCCAGGGTCTGCAACACCTATCCTATACAGATAGGCTGAAAGCCCTGTCCCTGTACTCAGTCTCATATAGACTGATCATAGATGACCTGAGTCTGGCAAACAAGGCCAGCTCCAAACCAGCCTTGATGGCATTTCTGCATATCCGTAAGATAAACCCCACTCATACAACATGCACACAAGGCCTTCACCTGGTTTGTGACATATATAGTACTTGTTGGTGGGATAGTGTAGTGTCCCACACAATACACTGTCTGTAAAATACATTCCCTCCCCATGTCTAGCAAAGTACATGTATATCTCTCTTGAAGAAAAAGCTGGATGACTGCATGGGGAACAGAAAGGATACCCCTAAGATCCTACGTGTGTCCCAGCTGGACTGGGGAAACAGGTGCTGCCTTAGAAGGGACATGGGCAAAAGTCTGGGCTAGGTTTATGAGGGCATCTGGCCCAATAGCCTGGTATCATCTTATGACGTTATGCACATAGTACTTTACATGCTTCCTGTATGCATTGCAGACTGTCCTGCAATGCTGTCTGAAATTAATCCCTGTGAGTCTGAACTGTGTAGGTACTGCAGTGATAGAGTATTCTACTGTTCCTTCATTAGTTATTATCACATATCATTAAACCTCATCATCGTGTCTGGTCTGTATAGCAGTAAGTCAGCTCTTACAGTACTTGCATATGCACTTGGTCACACTGTATAGCTCACTCAAAAAGCCTTGGTCTTGGTCACACTTACCATTGTGCTAATAGGCCCATCACACAATAAGATTTGTCACCCTTTGGTGAGGACCTTACAGTAGCTGTTAAAGAGATAGACTGTAGCAATCAGAATTATGGTAAGGTCTACCCTGATGGGCTCATAGGTGACAAAGCTGTGCCATGCTTTACCAGGAGTGTGTGTGTGTGAGTGTGTGTGTATCATCAAACATAATACTTCAGGGTATTAATTTACATATGTTGTCTTCACTTCACAGGTGAACATGGGGGTTGTTGGCTCTCCCCCGCACAACCTGATGTCACTGTCTTAGCGGACTCTCAAAATGATGGTGGTCATATTGAGGCACAGGTGGGGTTGTCGGGGCCTAAATCTGTGTCATTTGTTGGTATCCCACTGTCACCCACAATATCCATACACACAGTCAGTATGCCCACACATATCCAGTCCCCAGCAGCCACAGATAATGGACAGTTGGAAGGTGGTGGTGTGGAACAGGCTAGTGTGGTGACTATGGCAAGTGTGAGTGTAGACACAAGCCATAGCTAGAGAGCAGGCATGGTCACACACTGGCAGATGGACATGGGTGCTTGACAGTGGACTGCTGCTCATCAAGCCCCTGTCACAAGTGCCACAGCAGGTGTCACCAGATGCATGTTACAGTCCATCATGGAGGAGCAGGCAAGTACTGATTGAAACACCAGAGAGATGCTCAGGTTCATGAATGTAGTGCTTCCTGCCATGCGTGACAACCTCCATGGCATTTGTAATGGCATACATCATTTTGCCAATGTCATGGATAGATGGTGGGGTGAGACATTGTCACTGCTCAACCATGCAATGTCTGTGCTTGAGCATGTGGTGGGAGTAGGGCATCAGCTAGGTGGACGTATGTCAGCAACATGACCAGCTGAGAGCCCATGTGGCTGTGCTCCTTCAAAGTCCCATAGTGCCAGTGCCACCAGCACTACCAAAGGGAGGGTGCTGTCCCCATCATACCAGAGCAGGCCATAGGAACATGGTCCTGCCACTCCTGTCAGGGACGCAGATCCAGCAGCCAGCAGTCACCATTGGGGAGTAGTACTGCATCTGTCCTTGAGCCTGGTGGTGCCAGTGTGAGTCCTGGCAGAACCAGTTCCCACATCCCTGCTGGGAGATGGTGACATGTGCATCCTGCCATGTATGGTCCACGGCTGTCCAACATAGCCCTATGTCAAGCATCCACATGGCTTTATTGTGTGCAGTCAAACACTCACACATGTCTATCACAGTATGGTCACCACCAGACATGCACAGCTCCTCTGCATGGCCCAGTTGTACACCACCACTTCAGAAATACACACACATGATGTCAAACATATGGCCCAGCCTAGGCCTCTGGCAATCCCACATCACACCCGGTGCATGTGATGATACTTGTGCCACAACCCTGTTATCCATACCATTGATGCAGGGACATGCTCATATGGGTCTGATGCACAGGGTGAATATAGTACAGTGTAGTAATGCAATGCTGTGTAAGGTGTTGTCTGCTGGCAATAGTTATGGGTACCCATCGAGGAGTATGTACCTCATTAGCCATGATGCATTATTGCTGTTAGTACTGCTGACTGCTGTAGTTTCACATACTGAATTCTGTCTGTGTTCCAGGTGTCTGTGTGTCTGCAGGCTGTGGGCCTGCTAACAGTAGCAATGATGAGTATGGCAGAGTGAAATCACAGTGACCTTTACATAGCCAATGTACAGCTGTATATGTACATGTTTACCAGGTGTGCTTACATGGAACAGTGTGTTTGTGAGGGATAATTGTGGCAGACAGTGTAACCTTGCATACATACCTTTGACACAGCCAGTGAGCCTTCATACATGTCACCTGGGTGTTCTGTATGACTGCAGCCTCACACATCCAGAGGTTACTTGAGTACTGCAACTAGGTCCCTCACAAGTTTACCCATTACTTTAACTGCAATAGATTAACCTATCTGCATCTGTTGTCCCTGCCATTTCTGTCCCATCCACTCAACCATCATGCAGTTGATGAGGGTATGCCTAGTACTGTGTATGACAGAGTTGGGGTATGTATTCCTGACACAGGTCAGCCTGTGTTAGCCTAACCTGGCAATTAACATGTGTGTCTGCTAACTCATATGCATGTGTGGCCTCTCGTGCTAGTAGTGCACACAGAGTCATAGTCCTGTACATGGGGCAGCTGTTGAAGGGCTGAGTAAAGCCCCTACCTGCCCAGTCTTTTGAATGATAGCACTTTATGCATAACACAAATAGCACAGAGGTAATGTAATGTTGCAGTTTCTCCCATTGCTATTCAAGTGGGTGACAATTGCAGGGGCTGTTAGGATTGCCAATTGTGGGTGCATAGGTTCATAGGTTCATAGGTTGGTACTGGACTATCTGCCCAAAGGCATATATTAGCCCAGCCACGTTGTGCAGTATTCACCGCCCCTTTAGTAGTTCCCTAGACCCTTGTACTAGCAGCTAGTACCCTTGGCCCCTATCTAGTAGTGCTGTTGGTGGGATCCTCGGTGTGAACTTTCTGTTACCCATCCACTCATCAAGGTTCCTCTTGAAGAGTGATAGTGAGGGGCTCTGTCTTATGTAGATCGGGACCCTGTTCCATAGTAACGGAAGTCTCTGCGAGGGGAATCTATCCCTCCAGCATGTTCTATTCATTGTTGTGTTGAAGTTTATATCCCTGGAGCATGTAGCTCGAGTAGATTTGGTTTTGCTAAGATGGAGCATGTTCAACAATTCTGGGTTGGACATGGCTCTGTACGTTAGACAGAGATTGCCTCTGAGAAAGTGGTATGCAACAGAGAACAGTCTTAGCTTTTTCAATCGTGCTGCATAGGGCAACTGTTTGAGGCCAGTAATCCTCTTGGTTAAGTACCTTTGTGGTCTCTCCAGCTGCTGGAGATGTCTAGCCAGGTACATTCCAATTCGTGCATTGTACGCAATAATAGGTCTGATGAGGGAAGAGGAGAGGGGCACCATTACATCCTTAGATCTTGATGCTAACCCTTTCATGATCAGATGGGTCACATAGAAGGATTTTCTAACCACTTTGGCAACATGGTTATCAAAGGAAAGCTGACTATCTACTTGGGTCCCTAGATCCCTTATTTCTTCTTCAGATTTCAGGGGATTACCTCCTATGTTGTAGTTTGCGGGTACTCTGTTTTTTCCAAAGGGGATTACTATGCATTGTTTGCATTTAGCTTGAGACCATGGCTTTGACATCATGCATCAGTCTCATTTAGGCTCTTCTGGAGGATCTCTATGTCGGCCGGAGACTCTATTATAGCACCCAGTTTGCAGTCGTCCACAAACTTAGTCAGCCACAGCCCTTCCGTGCTTGCCTGTACTTCTGAGAAGTATATGCCAAACAGGAGGGGCCCCAGGACAGAGCCCTGAGGCACATCACTCATTACTGGTCTGGATTCGGACATAGATCCCGCTACTCTTACTTTATGGGATCTGTCTGTGAGCCAGTTTGTGATCCATCTTGTGACGTAAGGGTTTATGCCCAGGTTGGTGAGCTTATCAATAATACCTGAATGGGGAATGGTGTCAAATGCTTTAGCAAGGTCAAGGTAAGCCATGTGTACCTCCTTTCCCTTATCTATAGCCTGAGTAACTGTCTCAAAGAAATCCACCAGGTTCAGGAGGCATGATCTGCCCTTGATGAAGCCGAACTGTGTGGGGTCCAGCGACTGGAGGTTCCCAATCTCTCCATTTATGAGTTCCATAATGATTCGCTCCATAGCCTTACAGATCAGACTGGTCAGGCTTTTTGGTCGGTAGTTCCCAGGGTCAGTTGTGGCCCCACCCTTGTGTAGCAGGACCACCACTGCCATGCGCCATTCTATGGGCACATATCCTGTGGAGAAGCTGAGATTGAACAGGGTATTAAGATGCGGGGTTAATTCCTTTTGGAGCTCGCGCATGACACAACCTGGGACACCATCTCGTCCCATGGAGGCAGTGTTTTTAGCTTTAGATAGAGCCTTGTTAACCAACGTATCAGTAATAATTGGACTTACACAATCCCCTAGAATGGCAATAGGCCCTGTAGGTGGTGGGGTGGGGGGGTGGGGGATTTGCACTGAACCTGTCAGCCAAGATGTTGGCAATGTCAGAAGGGTCAGTGTATGTTGTTCCATTTTGTACTAGCTCAGAACAGACCTGAGCATTGCCATTTAGGTTTTTGACGTAGCCATAGAAGGCCTTATGGTTATCCTTGGCATCCTTGGCAACTTTATTTTCAAAATTAGCTTTAGTTGACTTGATGAGGGCCCTCGATTTCTTACTAATGCAGATCAGGGATGATTTTTCTACTTGAGATTTGGCCTTTTTTTGTATAAGTCTCCTACATTTATTGTAAAGTTTGCTTATGGCCGGGGTCCATCAGACTGGTTTCTTCTTGCTTGACGAAGGAGTCTTGGTTTTATTTGGGATAGCACGGTCCATGCAATCTTGAAGATGCATATAGAGTGCCTTGGTGTAGGATTCCACATCCTGGATATCATTATCCTTCTGCAAAGGAATAGTGAAGCTTTCCACTTCGGATGCAAGTAGTTTGAAGTTTGCTTTGGAAAGGTTTTTGACTATGGTTTCTTTGACTGGGAGAGGTGGAGGAGTGAGGATGTCCAGGGTTATCAGTTTGTGGTCGGATCCGACCAAGGAAGGGGTGATAATAGGTGTGGTACAATGGGCGCCCATATTTGTGATGATTAAATCCAATATATTGTCCCCTCTAGTGGGGGATCATACTAGTTGTTCAAGGGCATTTGAATTTATAAATTCTATGAATCGCTGAGCATAGGAGTTGGAACATTGGTAGTTCACCCAGTCTATACCAGGGTAGTTGAAATCACCCAAGATTATGGTGTTGGGTAGGACCTTTATATTTTCAAATGCCTCAAGGAATGCAGAGTGAGCATCTTGAGACGTGGTGGGTGATCTATAACCGGCTATGACTTGAAATGTGGTTTTGCCTGCTGATAGTAGTGCATGGATGATCTCTGGGGCATCATGCTGTGCTACTAACCTGGAGATATGGGTATCCTTGATGAATATGGATGCACCTCCGCCCTTTGTACTGCGATCCTGTAACTGAGGCTGGAAGGGATGATATGAATTGTAACCTGGCAGTGCTGGGGTGCTCTCTTGAGCCTTGAACCAGGTTTCTGTCACTGCACAAACATCCATTTTCTCCATGCTGAGGAGAGCCTCGAGTGTGTGCATTTTGAGGTTGAGACTTCTGGCATTGAGTAGCATTACCCTTAGTTTTTGGTTACCTGTGCTGGTTATGGTGGTTGGTTTGTCCTTTGAGCCTTGCCTAAAAAAGGCACTATGGGGACGGCAAGAGCCTTGGCCAGTATTCGAAAACCTAAGGGTGACAGGTGCAACCCATCTCTGGCAAAACAGCGAGGCTTGTCTATCATGTCATCCCAGGCAGACAGACACTGGATCCACTTAGAATGACACCAGAAGCTTAGCCAATTGTTGAAATCGATCATTTTGTCTTTGCAGTGTGGTATCATTCTAGGTGAAGGTAGTATGCTACTCAAGGTCAGGGTCATACCAGCTTGGGCTACATGATCAGAGAGCCCCTCAATGTCTCTTTTCATGTAGTCCAGGGAAGTACGTCTTAGATCATTCACACCAACATGTACAATGACAGCGTCATACTTGTACTTGTTCTGGAGTCACCTAAGTGCCTGTGTTTTGTGGCGGATCCGAGCACCTGAGAGGCAGCTGACAGTAACCTTCTCCTTGTTCAGCCTGGTGAGTGGAACATCCGTGTGCCTTACTATAGAGTCTCCTATTACTAGCGTGTTAGGTATGGTGCACACTGCTGAGGTGAATTATGTGTTTTCTGGCTTGTGTTTGGGGGGTGCAGGTTGCTTGCTTGTCTGCTTTGGAGGGCACTGTTTCTTTTTCAGATTTGTGCCTAGTGCCTCCAAATATGTTTTTGTGTATTTATGCATATGTTTTGCCAGTGCTTGTTTTGCAGATTCATGTGTGACAGGTGGTGTGATGCAAGTGTGTCCCTTATCCTCTTGACTGTCTGTTACAGTCATGGGTTGAGAGTGCTTAGCCTCCAGTCTGGCTGTATATTTGCATCTCTCACAAGTGTTTGTGTCTAGAGGTAAGAGGAGAGGGTTGTCTGTATACAATTCCACCAGATGAACTGGAGAGTACACCTGAAGCTGACCTCTGGACATGCTTTGAAGAGTAAATTGAACTTAAGTCCTGTGGACGATCAAGGGTCTTATGCTATATTATAATAGTGCTGTCTAGGAAATTTGGAGAATAATAGTGCTGTCTAGGAGATTAGGACAAGTGCTGATTTCTGTTTTGCAAGTGCTGCAATAAGAGCAGCTGATCTGAAGCACTTGAGGCTTGCCTAGTTCTAAGGGAAAATTTACAGCGCAGACTTTATGGGGCCGGGAATAGTATACCCCAGCTAACCGGTGCTGCCCGATGCTGCTCTGTGCGTAAGACCACACAAAAATAAAGTTGCAGGGTTTTACCTCTAGATATCTTCAGAGGCACTTAACATAATAGACCCATCTGACAGACACACACACACACACACACACACTGCTGCTTGGGGACATGCATTGAAACACGCATGCACATGGAGTTGACACTTCTCAAATTAGATGACCTACCCATCTATTTATGTACAATACACAGTGATACTACCATTGCATGCACCACAGTGGCCTGATGTTAGAAACTGTGTAACTGTGCTTGTACAGTGGATGGCATCTGTATGGGCTGAAACTAGGTTGGCAATGGGGGAGTTCACAGGGTGGAAGAGGCACTCAAAATGGTATAGCCATCACATACACACAGTAAATAATGCCACAGGGGCTGTGCATACAGAAACACATACACAGTTGCCAATAGACATATTAGTAACCCTACGTATCCACTTCTGTGCACTATAGTGCTATGTACACATGTCATGCTCCACATAGATTATATGCCTGGGATATAACACACAACCTCTTACAATAAGTAATCTTGTGAATGCCTTCATGGATGGTAGGATAACCCACCAGAAATAGTGTTTGGTCTCATCTACTGCTCCTACAAACCTGCACAAGTGATAGAATGACAGACTTTGTAGCAGCATGATGTGTCAGTCAGGTGCAATGTCTGATGCTGGCATGTGTGTCATTACAGTAACTGTGATATATTTGGCAATGATATCACAGGAATGCTCATTGTTAGGAGACACAGACCATGTATAGGTTGCAAACATGTGGATATTCCATGTACAGCTGTACAGATGACTGGTTTGGGCTGTATAGTGTTACATGGTGCATGTGAGGAAGATGCCATAATGTCATGGGTAAGGGGTCAATGGGCCTTAAAGTGGTATAACCTACACACACAACAACCACAGGGGATATGCTTCATACACACTACTATAGTTGTCAGTATTGAGATTAGAACCCCTACCTATTTAATTATTTGTACTATAATATTATGCAGTTATTGCACATGCCACAGAGATTAAAGGGCTGATAAGTGGGGTCTATATTGAATCAGCGAATGCTTAAAAAAGTGAACGCTGATTCATCGACCCTACTTCAGTGAACACTGAAAATCTTGAACACCAAGAATAGTGAATTTTTTTCTCAGGGAAAGAAATCGCTGGGCCGGTTTTGGGAGTTAGCCATTTCCTCCACTGTGATGCAATCTCAGAGTTGGTATATTTAAGTAGGGGGGTTGTAGGTGGCGAAGCCCCCCACATTAAATACTGTTTTAAGGTTTTTTTTTTTTTTTTTTTTTGTGGAACAGTGATTTTTTTTCCCCCTGGGAAAAAAATTACTGTTCTGAGTGTTCAGCATTTTCAGCGTTCGCTGAGCTAGGGTCACTGTATAAGCATTCCCTTTTTTAAGCATTCGCTTATTTAATATAGACCCAATAAGTGTATACAGGTACATCTACATTGAATGACATGAGCAGGTCTTATAAAGTAGGGCAATGGGAAGTGTACTGGGTGGTAAAGACCTCAAAATGGTATAACCCATCCCCCCAGAGGATGTGATTCTCATCCAAACACACAGAGGATATGATTCACACACACACACACACACACACACACACACACACACACACACACACACACACACACACACACACACAGTTGCCAGTATTGAGTTTAGAACCCCTACTTATCTAGTTATGTGTACAACAGTGTTATGCAGTTATCACATGCGCCAAGGAGCTTATAGGATTGAACAGTGTCCCAAGGTATGTCTAAGGTAAATTACATAAAGAGCCCTTGTAAAGTATGGCAATGGGAAATGTACTGGGTGGGAAGATCATCAAAATACATTACCCTACAAACATACACACTTACAAACACCTTCACACACATGTGACAGAACTGAGAGCAGAGCCCCTACCTATCTAGTTACTTGTACTAGACTGTTACATAGTTATTGCACATGGCACAGAGCTTATAGGACTGAGGGCTGTCCAAAGGTACTTCTAAGGTGAAAGCATCAAAGCAACTGCTAAAGTAGGGCACTGGGAAGTGTTGTGGGTAGGACAGGCCTCCAAATACTTCATCCTACAAACATACACACTTACAAACACTTGTACACACAAATTTATTGGAAGTGAGAATAGAACCACTGCTTATCTAGTTATTTATACTATAGTGTTACACAGTTATCGCACAAGCTACAGAGCTTATAGGGCTGGCAAGTGTCCAAAGATACTTCTAAGGTGAATGACATCAGCAGGACTGCTAAAGCAGGGCACTGGGAAGTGTTGTGGGTGGGAAAGTCCTCAAAATACTTCATTCTACAGACATACACACTAACAAACTCTTGTACACACACACACACACACACACACACACACACACACACACACACACACACACACACACACACACACACACAAACACACACACATATTTGTCAGAACTGAGAATAGAACCCCTGTCTATATAGTTATTTGTGCTATACTATTACATACTTATTGCATGTGCCATGGAGGTTATAGGGCTAGGACTGTCCAAAGGTCCTTCTAAGGGGAATGACATCAGAAGGACTGCTTAAGCAGGACACTGGGAAGTGTACTGGGTGGAAATGGACTAAAACTGTTTCACCTACAAACAAACAAACACACAACACAAGCTTACATTTGTCAGGACTGAAATTAAAACCCTTATTTATTTAGTTATATGTGCTATAGTGTTATACAGTTATTGCAAGTGCTACAGGGCTTATAGAGTTGACAGGTGTCCAATGGTATTTCTAAGGTGAATGACATCAGCAAATCTTGTGAAGTAGGGGAATGGGAAGTGTACTGAGTGGGAATGGCCTCTTAATACTTAAACCTACAGACACACATGCACACACACACACACACACACACACACACACACACACACACACACACACACACACACACACACACACACACACACACACACACACACACACACACACACACACACACACACACACACACACACACACACACACACATACATAACAGCAGGTGATGTGATGTTATAATCCACACCTCAGTACTATTACACAATGGAGCTCACCTTCATGCTGGCACATGCAACTGGTTATGACCGGTATGCCACTGTCTGCAGCAGAGCACCACTCTATACCATTCAGGGTATCCCTGTGTATGTCTTAATCTCTGTGTGTGTCTCCCTGTGTCTCTTTCTCTCTATCACTGTCTGTCTCTCTCTTCAACACATCTATGTGTGTGTTTGCTTGAAATATTGTTATGTGTTGCCCATATATATGTCTGTGTATCACACATAACAGATGCAGATATATCGCATATGGCCCACCTACAGCTAGCTTAAGGTAATTCTGTCTGATGGATGTGTGTAGATACAGTTAAGGTGTACATAGCTGTCTGCATGCAAAGACATATATGCACAATGAGTTATATAGGCCGATGTGAGTTCCAACTTGGGCTGTGATTTCTCTAAGTGTAGGAGCATCCCTAGTATGACCTTCTATAGTAAGAGATGGACTCCATTCCAGAGATAGTTGAACTCGTGTCCGTGGTTTTTTGTGCTACAGCCATACCTCTCAGCAGTAAATAAGAAGATGCTAGGGGTACAGGGTTTGTTTTTGCAGACATTTTCTGACATATTTGAAGTCTGACACTGGAAGGTATTGTTTCATTAGCTAGTGACAGACATTCTCAGATCATCACAGTGCTTTATCAGAGGAATACAAGCTGTATGATGCACAGACCAATATTATGAGCCCAACTATAGACATTCTTGCCCAAAAAGGCCAATTGAGAGATGTGACTACAGCCAGTTGACTGATGAAGCTGTGTAAACAGTCCAGCAACTTGGTGATATATTGGCTGGGGATCTCCTGCTTGTGTGGTATTCTTCTTACCTGAAAAGTCATATCCTGGTCCATACCTCTCAAGTGTACATTTTTTGGCGGATTGTCCAGCTGTTTATCTAGACGTTTCATCCAGTCTACATATATTTGTGTTTTTATGGCAAGTTAGTTGCAAATAATTAAAGACTGACATTACAAAATAATGTCAGACATTAGTGTTTCAGACTTCATAACCCTCACACAATTCCTGCTAATGCAAAACCCATTATTCTACCAACTTTTCAGTTTGTAAGAGCAATATTTACAACATGTCCCTATCATTGGAACTTTGTCCCACTTTTATTTATGACCTTGTCTAGATGTCTTGCTGTCAGAGGTTGAGAGGTATGGATGTGGGTACATAGTACATTGTACTGTGCAGAAATTTCCATTATATGTGCAGTATATTCCACATAGCACTGTGTGACTTCCAGGTATGTCAGTGGCAGAGCATTACAGAGTAATGTGATAAACCACTGACAGGCAGTTGTGTATAAGTTGCTAGGTTGATATGAAATTAGTAGGGTATTGACCCTGAAGCCCTTATAACCCACAGGATGGGAGTGCAGCCCATGTTAGGCAGTGTCAGCACACAGAGCCCCTGCCCAGCAGGGACACAGGTGGAATCACAGGACTGTATTTTGTGTTTCCCATGCACTTATACAGGGAGCACATCACTAGCAGTATTGAGGCACTTGGCTTGATGTGGACAGGGAGTGTATTCCACAGAAGTGGGAGTGTGTGGGACATGTATCTGTCAAACCAACAAGGCATACTGATATCACAGACCAGGTTGATGCTACGCCTATGGGTTGATCTAGTGGGCCTTGACTTCCAGATGTGCGACAGTCCCATCAAGGCAGGGTCTGGATTGCTTTGTATGCCAGACAGAGTTCACCTCAGCAGAGTCTGTACAGAATGGGGTAGCGGGACAGTGCTGTTAGCCTATCTGTGTTGGACAGGTGTTTGGGGTTTGGGGTAAGGCCTTAGTGTTTGCAATATCATGGTGTGTGGAGTCTGTATGGTCTGTGGTGTGTACATTTGTAGAGTTCTTATGTATTTATTCCTCTGAGATGTCCTTTGTTTGGGTTTTTGTTTTGTTGCGGACCTCCACTTACATAGGTGTGTGTTGTGTATTTGCAGGTGATGTTTAATGACTCCATACACTGCATGGCACCTATGTTACTGCACAATTTGTTCTGGTGTGCACATTCTCCATTTGTCTGGCCAGTGGTTCCCCTTCCCCTTATGTGTGTCTCTTTGACTTTCTGTAGTCCAGTCACAGGTTTTTCCTACAGTGACTGCTGTTATAGGTTCATAGGTTCATACTAGGCTATCTGCCCTATGGCATTTATAAGCCTAGCCAGAATGTGTTTGGCTTTCACCACCCATTTTAAATTTATTTTGCTATGCTCTTTTTCGAGGTTAGTTTACTGTGCCTCTGTCTAACAGTGACACAGAAGTGATACCCGGGGTAAACCTATGATCTCCCATCCACTCATCAAGATTCCTCTTGAAGAGAGTCAATGAGGGACTCTGCCTAACCTGGACTGGGATTTTATTCCAGAGTGAAGGGAGCCTCTGGGTTATAAATCTGTCCCTCCAGCATGTCCTATTTATTTCAGTGCTGAGGTTCAAGTCTCTCGAGCGCGTAGCTCAATGGGATTTGGATTTTCTGAGGTGTAGCATGTCCATTAATTCCGGGTTGGACATGGCTTTATACGTCAGGCACAGATTGCCTCTGAACAGGTGGCATGCCACAGAGTAGAGCTGGAGTTTCTTTAACCGGGCAGCATATGGCATCTGTTTGAGCCCTTTGATCCTCTTGGTGAGGTACTTTTGGGGTCTTTCCAGTTGCTGCAGGTGTCTGGTAAGGTACATCCCAAAAGGGGCATTGTACTCAATTATGGGCCTGATGAGGGATGAGTAAAGAGGCACGATGATCTCCCCTGATCTAGATGTGAATCCCTTCATGATTAGGTGGGCTATATAAAATGTTTTCCTAACCACTTTGGCCACGTGGTTGTCAAATGAGAGATTGCTATCAACTTGGGCCCCAGGTCAATAATTACTTCTTCTGTACTTAATGGATTACCATCTATGTGGTAATTTGTGGGCACTTTGTTTTTGCCAAAGGGGATGACTATACACTTTTTGGCATTTAGCTTGAGGCCATGGCTTTGGCACCAGTTGTCTGTTTCTATGAGGCCCTTTTGGAGGATGCTTGTGTCGGCTGGAGAGTCGATTATGGCGCCCAGATTGCAGTCATCTGCGAACTTGGTCAGCCACAGTCCTTCTGTGTTGGCCTATACCTCCAAGAAATATATACTGAACAAGAGAGGTCCCAGGACTGAGCCTTGTGGGACACCACTTGTAACTGGTTTGGAGTCTGCCATGGCTCCAGCAATTCTAACCATGTGGGTTCTGTCCTTGAGCCAGTTTGCAATCCATCTAGTGACATAGGGGTTTATATTTAAGCTGGTGAGCTTATCTATAATGCCCGAGTGGGGTATTGTATCGAAGGCTTTTGCGAGGTCCAGGTAGGCTGTGTGGACCACCTTCCCCTCGTCAATGGCCTTGGTGACTGTTTCAAAGAAATCAACCAGGTTTAAGAGGCAGGATCTGCCCTTAACAAAGCCGAACTGGGTAGGATCCAGTGTCTGTAAGTCCCCAATATCTTTATTTATGAGGTCCATGATGATCCTTTCCATAGCTTTGCAGACCAAGCTAGTCAGGCTTATGGGGTGATAGTTTCCAGGATCCGTTGAGGCACCACCTTTATGGAGAGGGACCACTGTTGCTGTACGCCACTCTTTGGGCACATATCCTGTTGTAAGGCTGAGATTGAACAGTAGTTTTATGTTTGGGTTTAGCTCTTCTTGGAGTTCATGTAGGACGTTCTGATGTGAGCAGGGTAAATGCCGTAACATCATAGACAAGGTTGTGGACTTCATACCTTTGAGTCTAACTATTTAGCAGGTTGTTCATCATTGTACCACTACATTTGCTGTGGTCCTCAGATGGTTTGTGTTGCTATATGTTGTTATGAGGCTACATGTTGGTCTAGCTGTCAAACCATCACATACTGACATCTGGATAGGCCCATATATGACAGTCAGACAAAGGCATACACATGGGGACAGGGTGTTAATACTGTTCTTCCAAACATAGACAGTTGAGAGACCAGTTTGGTATTTGCTTACTTTCTCTTATGGGTATGACATCTGCTTCCCTACTGTCTGCCATTGATGGTTTGAGAAGACCCTTCATTGTTTTTCAAATATTTGGAAGGCAAATGCAATGTTAGGACAAGCAGAACAGATATACAAGGCATACTTGTGCTCCTTCTGCGACAACCTGTCATTTCAGGGTTATGGATGTTGGCCATTGGCATGTTGTCAGGGCTGACAGAGTAAGTTGGCTGCCTTTTATGACCTAGTAGTACACTGACCTTCGGCTACTTGCTGTCCTACTAGGCACCATACCTCCCAACTATTTAGAGCCAGACATCTGAACAAAGCCATAAGTAATTTGGGGACAAAGGCCTACATATAGGGACAATTGTTAACTATTGGCCTTACAAACCTAGAAAGGTGATACAATAACAGGTTTTGCATTAGCATGCATTTTCGTAAAGGGTATGAAGTCTGAAACTGCAATCGGTCATTATTTTCTGACTTTAGTCTTTTGTGATTTGCCAATGATTTGCCAGACAACCACCATTTCATGATAAAGTGACCATAAATATGATGTAAACCTCTGTACATTCTGCAAAATGTCTGCACAGTTGAAGGGTATGCTAGACATTGTGTAGGTTACTCTGAGCTGTGTACTGTCCATATGTTTGGCCCCCATCCCTGACCTTTCTAGCTTTCCTGCAGTAACAGATATTGACATCTGGACAGTGTGTACAACTTCTACAGTAGCTGTATTTCACATGCAGAATAGTTGCCACTGCTGTTCTTTGAACCTGTCAATCACAGTACTGTACCTAGGCCTCTAAGGCACTACAGCCAGGAGTAAGTGCAGGCCACATACTGACAGTATTGACCACACATATACGTAGCTCATTGACCCTGTATATTGTGGACATGCAACAAGTTATCAAGTTGATTGGGACAGCCCTGGGAATGTGTTCTCTGCTACTTATACCCTAAAACATTAATGTTACTGCATTTCTATGGGAACATGTGTTTGTGTGTGTGTGGTGGGGGGGGGGCACACCTGTCAGCTGTCTGCATTTGCATAGACTGTATTGATGTTCTCTATACATTTTGGTTCTATTTATCATAGTATGGTGCCTGTCTTGAAGACTACAGGCATATCACTAAAGACCACTGTTTAGATTATAATGGCAGACATTTGGGTTTCAGACCTCTCACCCTTCAGAGCCTTACCGCAATTGCAAGACCTGCTATGATATCACTGTGTAGGTCTGTGTGGGCATATTTCATCATTGTCCCCATCTCTGGGCCTTTGGTAGACATTTATTTATGGTTTTCTATGGCTGATTTGCTGGGTGAGGCTGAGGGGTGAGTACTGGACCCCCACACTGACATCCATGCATGTGACCTATGATCCCCCAGTTTGTTAGCCCCCCTCCACATATACTGCAGTGGGAGTTGTCACCTAGGGGGCTACTGCATTTTCTGGGGAAGCCAGTATTTGGCAGACATTTCCTGTTGTCCCACATAGCTGTCAGTTGTCTGCTGCTATCCCATTAGGCCACCCCCATTCCCTTGCATGCATGCAGTGATACCATAGCTATGCTACCACAATGTATTACTCCATTCATTTATTGTTAAGAAGACTGACTTACATTGTGCCTGCGGCAGTTATGAGAACGGTGCTTGAGGGCTGCCTCTGTCAGATGCATGCAGTACACAGCCTATACATGGTAAGATACAGGTAGTGTGATGTGTGTGGCATCCATTTTACTGTGTGTGCAAGTCAGAGAGAGGTGTCAGTCCTGGGTCCCTACAGTGTCAGTGTGTGTACTATGCATTGCCTCTTTGCCAAGGCCTGGGCATATTGAGCATGCCTCCATCTGCTTACAGGAGCAGGCTCATGGGGTTCCTCCTCTGAGTTCTCCTGTGCCTGTGGGGGCCTTGGCAATGGTGGGGGGGGGGGCTGTATGAGCCTTCTCTGTGATATTCCTGCTGCAGCTGTTTCCGCAGGATCTTATTGTGTATCATGGTACATACTATGAACATGTGTGCACATGTGACTGGAGAGTACTGAAAGGCTCCACCAGATATGTCAAGGCAGCTGAACCATGACTTGAGCATCCCAAACACATGCTGCATAATGTTCCTAGTTTGAGCATGTGCCTCATTATAGTGTTCTTCAGTGTGTGTGTGTGTGTGTGTGTGTGTGTGTGTGTGTGTGTGTGTGTGTGTGTGTGTGTGTGTGTGTGTGTGTATGTGTGTGTGTGTGTTCTGATGGGTGTCATCATTGACGGCTCCAGTGCATAGCCAGCATCCCCCACCAGATGACCAAACAGGATGTCCCCCCTGGCAGGTGCCTGGTACAGCTGTGATGCATACCAGATATGGGAGTCATGATAACTACCAGGGCTGCCAGTACACACATTCATGATAATGCCCTGGGCATTGCACATGACCTGGCAGTGGATGGAGTGATAGCCCTTGCGGTTGACATAGACTCTACCCTCTTCACCAGGTGGTGCCTTGATGTGGATGTGCATGCAGTCTATGGTGCCTTGTACCTGTGGGTAGCCTGCTACACGGTGGAAGAGATGCATATTGCTGGTCCTCTCCTCATGGGTGCTGGGGAAAGATATGTGCTCACCAGCATGTGTTCGCATGACATCCAGGAACTGGTGGAGTACTCTGGATGCAGATTCCTGTGAGACCCCCATGATGTTCCCAGTACATCTTTGGAAGTTACCTGTTAGCTAGTATTCTTAAGAATACACATACCTTGGTTTCAGCTGGGATGGGTTCCCCTCAGTTGGCTCTGGGTCTGAGGTGAGGCCGGCATAGCTCACAGAGTTGCTGAAGTAGGTTCCTGTCCACCCTGTAGCACTCTAGTATCTCCAGATCATGTAGCCCCTGGTAGGTTACCTTGGGTCTGAACACTCTTCTCCTCCTCTTTAGTCTGGAACGGTTGTCAGCATTATCTTCCTCACCACCTTGGCCATAGCACATACTGATGTATTAAAGAGACAGCAGCCCCTAACATTTTGTTAGTTAAAATTACCCTGAGTGTGTACAAAAATGGTGCAGAGTTTGTGGGAAAAAAAAAACAGATTGAAAGGTGTTTCCATAGTTTATACTGGTGTGCAGCAGATGCTACCCGTGTGATTGGCTGATTATGATACATTCCACCAGGTATATTATTTGTATTTATGTGCTTTTATTCTGCTATTTCCCATTTTTTCTTTCCATTTCTGCCTCTTCTAAGCCCTGCGGCATGCCGAACAAACCTGCTGCTCAAATGTAAACACTTCTGCTAGTTCCTGTTGTTTTTTTTATTTTTTTTTTAATTGCTTCCATTGTGCTTAAGCCCCATGGTGCACTGAACAACCCCCTACAGCTATAGTAAACAGTTTTGAGCAGAAATGACCCTCCCAGGGATGTGAACATGCTGAGCATTTCTTAAAGTAGCTCAGACACACCCCCTTGCTTAGCTGTGCTTAGCTAAGCACAAATAGAGGCAGCAGAGCTCCAATGTGCTTATACCAAGCATGACACCCCCCTTTTTATGTCAGCTGCTTCTCCTGCTTACACCGCAGCATTATAGCTCCTACATGGGTAGGTGCAGGTGGACACAGTCTCCCATTTTGCTAATCAATAACTTTAGCTCATTTGCATACCTCAGTGCCTTAGTCCCTTGTTACACCACTACACCTGAGCCTATCTCCTTAGCTACCACTGTTACCTGTTATTGTTTTGGTTCCGCATGCTACCCACTATAATGGCAAAATTCATATTTCCCAAAAAATTGTCTTTTTTCATTTTTTTTCTTATTTTCTGCACAATCTTATGTGCATGCCACTGCGCTATGCTTAAACAGCCGAAACTGGCCAAAACAAAAAAAAAATGATTTACTTAATTTTGCAACTGTTTTCCATATTTTTGGCCATTGGCATGTCTAATAGTCATAATACATGCTTTACTTTGAGCTATCATGCCCCCCGTTTTTATTTTTGCAAAGATGCGCATGGTTAGTAACCTAATACATTTCTGCAACAGACACTGGTCTGACACGGATGCCTGCCTGTTTACTGAATCGCTAATTCACATCATTTGCATGGTTTTCACCAGCAAATGAGGTAATTAGCATTATTCAGTAGTATTCATGTCAGAATAGTGCTGGCAGGCTCATGCACGTCCCCAGCCTTGTTTACTGGATCGCTCAGTGGCCATATTATGTGCAGAACCTGCTACACTATTCTGACACAGAGATTTTGGTTTATTGAATCTCAGCCTATGACTAGTAGCATTAGGATATCTATATGGAAATGTCACACTACACAACTGTATAAGAGGTAGAAGTTAACCAGTAGAAAGAAGGTTGCTGTCATCTGCCATTCACAATGTAGATCAGCAAACTGAGGATGAAAACTGTGTTCAGCATTCTAATGCTTAAAGCAGTGAGTCATACATTAATTTTAAATTTGTTGTAATGTTAAATGATATGATAAATCCGAATACATTCATAATGTTGAGGGCTTACATTACTGAAAGACGTAACATTAACCACTTAAGATCGAAAAAAAACATCAACTCTATGTGCTGACAGCTTCTTTAGCAGCACTGGAGATCGTGGTACAGCAGAGACTTCTTTCCCTTTCCCCACTGTAGTGCAATCTTAGAGTTGCAATATATATTTTGCACGGGTGTGGTGGACCTGCTTCCCTGCAAAGGTGCTGTTTGCAGTGGATTTACTGTTTTTAGTTTTTATCTTATGTGGTCGATGTTATGTGCTTCAATACTATAAGCACTCAATGTTTTTACTGTATTCTGACAAACCATATAAGAACAATCAAAGTAAGCTTTTGTAGATCTTGTGGTTTAACGTGCTTACTGAAGTGGCACCATTCATAAATGAACACGATGTGAACATTCTGCTCATTGCAGTACATCACCTGTTCTCTAATCTAGTGAATTGGTGGCACAATTGTATATACTGAACCTAACCATTGTATGAATAAAGTGGTTATAAAAGAAAGATCGCTTTACAAAATTAATGTTTTCTACATGTCATACTAAACCCTGTGAGACAGGGCAAGTAGCATGATTAATAATTCCAGTGCAAGACACAGCAAGGTCTTGAAAAAAAAAAAACAGGAAAACATCTCAGTAATAAAAATGTCAGAAGCAGCCTCTAACAACTCAGATGGCATGACTGTATGTAGAGAAGGAGATTTATTAAAGCGCCAAGGGATGGCTGGGTTGATGGTGACCTAGCTCTGGCATGGATTTGTAAAACTGAGTGAAGTAGGCAATAAACAAGACAAATGATATTTTTGCTTGTGTAAAAACTGCAACTCACTGAAACCCATGCTGATATTTTTTAATAAAGCAAACACGTTCTAAATGAATCAGTTAAATGTTAGCCTTTGTAACATAGTCTGGTATGAGTAATGTTTCTGAGCAGAGGTGTATTCAAAGATTTATGTTTTATATGTTAATAACCACATTGTTTCACCTTACCTGTACATTAAAAAAATCTACATGTCTCTAAACATTGTCCCTTTATACTTAAGAAACGTTTACATCATGTTGAGCTGCTCTACCAAGGAAAAATAAAGGCTTTTAGAGAAACACTCATTATATTTAAGTATATTCTATTCAGATCTAGACTGCACTCAGAGTACAGAATATTTTGGGATCTTACGTTTGTGATGTTTCAGAAAGATGTTCTGAAAAAAAATTATTAGCTGACCACAGTAAGTATGCAAAACCATAACTCCTCTACTAAATACAAAAATGTTTGTTGGAATTTTAGATTATTGTAGATGCAACTCTTAAATACAAGTGCTTTGTTTACCCAAGGTTCCTTAGTCCTGCCAAGAGCAATCTTTTATTATTATAACAGCAGTGGGTATTTTACATTTGAAGAGAGTGTTACTTTTTCTGGACTGACAGCACAAATGTGACCCATGACCTCACATACACTGATAATCTTTCCATGTAGTCATGTTTCATAAAATATGTCAGTATCTGTAACCACTGAAGTATCATGTTGCTGTTACTGTCAGTTTATTTTCTAAATTGTGAGATAGCCATATCACTTTTCAGAACAGTAGTATCCGGATGGAAATATTTTACGTAATTCTGTGTTGTCGCCTAGAAGAATTTGATTGACCTATGTGAGGCCTGATTGTAATTATTCTAAATTTTAAGCAACTCTTTCAACAGCCAGTTCGTCATCTTTTTTGCATTACATTTATAGCTTATCTGAAACTAGATCGTCAGTCTAAATTACATAATGTAAAGAAACAAAATTAATTTGTTTATAGTGCTAATTTGTAACACTGTAGAATTTCAGCCTTATTTGTTGACATGTCAGTATTATTTCTTATAACTCATTTCAGAGGTGATCTTTTAAGAATTTGGCTGAGAGTCAGAAAGTGGTGTAGTACCTAGCACATTTTCACCAGAAATGACCACACACACACACACACACACACACACACACACACACACACACACACACACACACACACACGCACACATTTGAGCAAGACAATTGTGACTCATAGCCCCATGTCACGCTCCAGTGTGGTGAGCCCAAATATGCTTGAATCAGAATCATGAGACAGTAGACCTCCATAGACTTGGTAAGGACATACTAAGTACCTTCACTGACATTTATTACCTACATACAGAATCAATAGGAATGCATGACCTTCCCATATCTGTAGAAACTCATGTTCTGTATAGCTGTTTCTACACCAGCTACAGGGACTTTTCAGAGACAATCTAGGGAACTGTTAGGTATTTCACATACTCCAACTCTAGAATACTTGACAAGTTCTTTGACATAATGCTCCTGTATGTGTTTGAGCATACAGATTTTTCTAGCGTACCATAAAAGAGAACTAAATCTATTCATACCATCTATGACATTCTCTCCCTTCCTGAGGTACCCAAAGATGTCTTGCTTGTTCTGTTGTTTAATGTGTCCACTTCTGTCTGAAGGTTGGTTATATAGCTGCCAGATGCATTAAAGGGGCCACCCAGACTACTGTCACAAATTTTTGTGAGCTGGTAAGGCTAACATTCTAAGAAATGCTAGGAACTATGTGAAATGTGTGATATCATAAGAGACATACTCATGCAACATGCAGGGGATTCATCTGCTTTGTATATAAGGCACAAATCTCCAGCTATATCACCATTTGCTACACACTGAAATTCCCACTGGGCCATTTAATTGGTGATTGCAGGTGATATGGCTAGCAGTAAGATAAACAGCTACATTCATAGTGTGCAAATGTATCAAACAACCCACATGTTGATACTATGTTGCAGTTGAGGGTGGATACCCCCTACAGCCTTGGCACATGATGCCTGTACAAAACCCACAAAGCATGGCTGAACACCAGTATGACACTGCACATGTACACAGATGCACTATTGCAGAGAATGAGCTTAACCTGCTTAAATCACATCTCTGACTCTTTAGTATGACTGGTGGGGCACTCCAGTATTACACTGATACAATATGCAGGATGTTCTTAGAATGCTGCATACTCAGTAACATGCAAGTGAGGGGACAAGTGGACAATATTAAATTATTAGTATGATCAGATCCTATGCGTGCAAGGGCAGGAAGGACAGTATATAATCACCATCATCCCACAAGAATGTGGCACAAGGTCAGCAACCAGTAGCTACATAAAAACCCTTAAGACAGCAGTAGGCACACAGTGCAGACAAAGCATCAATGTTTCAATCATGTTACACATGTAGGCCCTGATGAGCACACAGTGATGGCACATTGTCACACATAACAAGCATGATACATGTAATGTGTGGCTATGGAAAGTGACACATTCCTGTCTATTCTGCTTGGGTAGGGGCATATTGCACAAGATGGAATTGATGGTCTCAAGATAATGGGTACACTGTATCACAGAAAGTTTTCTCCTGAAATTGTGAGGTGGTTGGGCTATATATGACTATTACGTGAGGCAGAAATAGGACTCCCAAGATGATGTGTACCCCATGTCCCAGACAGTTTTCTCCTCTGAAGGAATGGGGTGCCAGTACATGACTATTACTATGACCTAAGGTCAGTATGCTGGCCTGTTGCAATATGATTGGGGGTCCCCTCTAAAAGTGAAAGTGTTTGACATTGGAACTGTGAAGTGAATGGAATCCTCACATCATGTATCCTTCCAATGGTGGCAAAGTGCTGTGACAACACATGTTAAGAAGGATAAGAACACTGAAGATGTCTGGATATAAGTGATGACTGTGCATCATGTGATGGCCCACCATGTGGAACTATCACTGGTACATACTCCATCCCATCCTAAGCTACAATATCAGTATGTACAGTAAATGGGGCACTGGCAATCTTCCACAAGGAGGTGAAAATGGATGTGGTATATGCCTCCCTATTTCTCATGAAATGAATCAGAACTGTGTCTCATGATTCTATATTGTTATGAATGTTAGACAGCACAGCAATCAGCAACACATTGCTTGAGGTTATAGCAGAATGTGCCTGGATGATACTGTGACACATATGGTGATTGATCCTGAGTGCTGCTTCCATTTAAGGAGTGAAATGTGACATGTCGGTGTTGGACATTCTTACAAGGTGGCAAAATGTAAGCTGTACACACAGTGTGATCATTGTTGATGTTCAGAGCCACTGAAGATCCATCCCTCTATGATGATGGTGAGCATTCACTTTTTATGATATTAGCTTCAGATGAGGTCAATGGATCATGTTTTACCCATATTTTGGAAAGATGTCTACCCCTGATGGAGGCAGACAATGACACCATATTCATCCAACTGCCCTCAGGTACCTGAAGCTTACTGCCTTAGTCATGTTGTGGCATGCCACCACATTATGGGAGAAAATATATCATCAATAGGCCCATCAATGGGTACAAACTTTAGACTGTTGCCCTACCCATCACCTACAGGTGGCATAGTAGCAGTGGTCTGCTCTATGAATACACAACACAAGACACAACAGAATAAACATGGCTATCTGTGCCCAAACCATGCCCTGTGGCATGCATGTAAAGGGTCTATGGAAGATGTGCCATATATTGCCAACCTGTCTGTGCTGTCATCCTCTCCTGGCTGGATACCAAACAATCCTATAATAAAACATAAAGAACATTTGTTTTGGTAAGCCTATAGTAAGCTTATATTATGCATGCGCAGTGCTGGTGCACAGAAACCTACATGGCACAAACCTAGTGTATAATCCACTGAGATGCATTGTGGTGTAAATATCCTAAAACAATCATCTCACCTTCTGAAAGAGGCAGGAGAGGCTTATTATCAGTTACTGCTCATTCCATGCAGTACTGCAGTTGAGTGCTTTAAATATAATTAGTTGAATGTTATGAGAGCTCACTTAAGTCAAACTTCCCATTGTATCCTCTTACTGCAGATCTAAATAATTAAGTTGCCCTGCAGGCAACTCCATTGCATGTGGCCTTCTGATTAGACTACAGCTGAGTAGAGCAAGGGTGATGAGGTTGGCTCTGTCTTGTTGAGGTGGTTCCTGGTCCTCCATGGCAGGTTGCACAAATGCATTTCTCAATGTAGCCCAACCACAACTGGAGCAGGTAGAGAGGGCAATGGTGGGGAGAACAGTGAGTAGAGATATAGTATAGAAAAAGACTACAGATTCTCTCATTCATCAGGCCTCAACCATCAGACCACAATGGGATGGAGAATCCATTACCACAGACTAACCTGATTCATTGTGTAATAGATCCCAGTAATGTCTGGAGCTGAAAATTGTATTCTGCTGCTCTTAAACCTTGTATCTTCAGGTAGATGTGCCCCCTTCCTATTGCATTATATCCCTTATCTTGTTTACTTTCAATCTGTCTCCATTTGTCTAACCTCTATTTTCTTCATCTATCCCATGTGTCTTCATCCTAATGTATACCCATCTAATCCTATTTTTTTCTAAATCTTTCAATGCTTTCTTGTCTACCTTGCAAACTATCTTCATCCATTTTCTACTTTGATTTTCTTTCTCCTCCCTCTTTTCTGATTTTTTTTATATATAAAATGGAGGCCTTATCCCCACAAAATGTTTGCCTTGCCATTCCCCATTCTTCTACCACCAGCATACTATGTTCAGAAAGAAGGAATTAGTAAAATCTGTTTCTTATACAAAGATTAAATATATTTTGCCTAGGTTATATTATCTAGTCATCTTTTTCCAGAGAGTGTACTCTGTGTGTTCAGAGTCATCTCAATGAACTGCAACTTGTGAATAATTTATATATTTGTATATTTGTGGCGGTGCAGCGGTGCAGCAGTTAATGTTGTTGCTTCACAGGTTCTGGTTCAATTCTTGGCTGGGGTGCATTCTGGGAGGAATTTCCATGTCCTCTCTGTGTTTGTGTGCGTTTCCTCCAGGTACTCCACTTTCCTCCCACATTCCAAGGACATGCATCTGCAGCATTTCTCCCCATGCCTCCACTGAAAATAAGCTCTATTCTAGTTGGAATTTCCCAGAAAACAAATGTTGAATAAATGAATAAATATTGACAGTAACTTGTGAATACTTTATATACTGACAATCTTCTTTTTCAAATTGTTATAGCTGTCCAAATATTTGCACTATGTATGTATAGGTTCACATTGTATGAAGCTAAATGCTTACTTTGTTAATATGCAATTCTTCCGTATTAGGTTTCATAATAACTTTATTTAACTGCATATTATGTCAATGTAGAGCTTTTCTCCTGAGGCCTCTGCTGAAATTGAGATATTATCCCAGGTGGACTTTCCTGGTAAGCAAATGTCAAATAAATAAATAAAAATATAGTGCTCTATGTTCTACTTGTGTTTAAACCCCTGCTTGCTGTTTTTCCAATTTGGCCTACTTTCTTATATACTTCTCTCATCTCCTTTCACACATCTGGAAGGGGTCCTCATAGATGGACAGCATTGCACTGCAGCTCTTTCTGGCTTTTTCAGCCATCTTGCTGTATTACACACTAGCACACACAGCTTAGCTTCTAAATACCCTACCTTTTTATCAGACATATTGTTGTGCAAATTCATGTTTTCAGCTCTTATGAGATCACACAATGTGTAACTGATATGCAACTGCTCTCTGACTTGCACTTTTTGAGTATAGGTATAACTGCACAGCTATGCCTTTTTGCGTAGTTATTGCACTGTTCATTTACATATCCCAGAGCACTAGCTGCACAGAAATGCTGGTTATTGCACAGTGAATATTTAATGACTTTCTCTGTTATTGTGCACCGTCACCTAGCTGTCCAAGTACTGAACAGAAGTGTAGAGCATCTCATTGAATCCAAGCCCACATTTCTTTATGTGATAACAATAAACATTTTTATATCTACAGAAAGGGTAAGATGTTAAAATATAATTCACAAACTTTTCAGAGCACAACAAGTATTCATCATAGATTCATAGGTAAGTACTAGGCTATTGGCCCTAAGGCCTATACAAGCCTAGCCAAAAAGGTACCCTGGCTTTTGCCACCCAAGAAAATTATTTTCCTGTGTCCCTGTCGAGCAGAGCCACAGGGGTGATCACCGAGGTGAATTTCTTATTTCCCATCCAATCATCAACATTTTTCTTGAAGAGTGCTAATGAGGAGCTTTGTTTGATATAGATAGGTAGTTTGTTCAGGAGTATGTGAAGTCTCTGGGACAGGAATCTATCCTTCCAGCATGTTCTGTTTATTGTGGTGACAAGGTTTAGGTCCCTAGAGCAGACTCCAAATCTGACTTCAGAAAAATCTTGATGATTGGATGAGAAATAGGAAATTCACCCCAGGGATCACCTTTGTGACTCTGCTCAATAATTTTATTGGGTGGCAAAAACCAGGGTACCTTTTTGGCTAGGCTTATATAGGCCCTAGGGCCAATAGCCTAGTACCTACCTATGAACCTATGAAGATCATTGTTGCCCACACTGTTCTACAAATTATTACTGTCTAGGAGATCTGTATATGAGTGCTGTAATACAAGGTCAGAATGAAAAGGCACAGGGGATTAATAAGACAGAAAGCAGATAGGAGAAATACAGCAATATCTACATAGCAGACACAACTATGAAGGACAGTGTTTAAGTTACAGCAGACACAGCCATGGTCTGAATCCTTGGAGTGGATGTAGGCTGCATACAGAATCATACCCCACAACTGTACAAATGAGGCCAGAATGTCCAGTATATGGGCCCATATCTGCTACCTGTCCACCTGGTAAGTCTGTGGGATGATCCCAGATGTTTAGCCAGCAAACAGGGAAAACAAGTGATTGTCAAACTTCTATGAGAACAAACCTGTCACTGTAGCAACCCCTGAGACTGTTAGGAGAGTAATATTTCAAGTATGTCCTATCTACACTCCCATGTTGTCAAGCTGTGACTAGAGAGTGTACATTAACAGAGTGAGATGTATGTGCATAATACTAATGTGTAATCTGGAAGTTTGTGTGGCAATAGTCAGGTAGTGCTAACAAGCATTGCTCCCACAGGTACGTTGGATACAAACGCTGTGCTGGGAAACAAAGACCATTATAACCTGTACTGTTACAGTTCACTCTGGTATTGTAGGGAATTGGGAGTGTTGCAGTTTCTCTGAATAATAAGGTATCACTGATCACTGTCACCCACACTGTGCTACATAATATAACTGTGTAGGAAAGCATGTATATGTATGTGTCAGGTCACTAAAGGTAGAAGAGGGCAATATTCCAGATATGTCCCGGCACACCAGCATGTGGTCAACACATGGTCAGATTCTGTGCAGAAAGAGTTGGATAGCTATGTGCACAACATCAACCCGGAATCTGGAAGTATGTGTAGAAACAGTTAGTTAGTGTTAACAGACATTCCTTCCAGAGGTATACCAGGTAAGTGGTGTATAGTGCAGGTAGAACCGGTTCATGTGTAATGATGATGACAGCCATATCACTGCCCAAACTAAGGCTATAGGGTAGTGTAGTAAGACTTGCAAGCTACAGATAACAGCACCGTCTAGGAAAGTAATGTGGACTACAGGAATATACTAGTTGTTAATTGACATCCCCCCCCACTATATCTCCAACAATAATCAACATACCTACCCCAAATGGTATGTAATGACACTGATAATGTCCAGTTGTTTGATAAATATATTAATGGTTCCCATGCATGTGCTATATTGAATTATTCCAACATTGATGGCATGGTGCCATCAATGTACCTGCATGCTGTTCTTATTACCACTGTTGTCCCATATATGCATGTGTTCTGTTTGCTGTGCAACTATTCTGTGTCTGTTGTCTGGGTTAATAGGAATATCTATGCATGCTGTTATACCTAATCCTGGAATGTGTTGACTATTACTAACCCACATATGATGAAATCTGAACACTATAGCAAGCTTGGGAAGGCCTGTACAAGTGGACCCACCTGTCCCACCTCAGCTGGCCATGGCACCAGGCACCAGCATGTCTGGGACCCGACCCAGGAACTCCTTGTCTGTTGGACCTGCACCACCTTTGGGTGGAACTGCCTCAGGGAATGGGGCTCACCCCCCGGGACCGGGCGTGGATAGGCACCTGCCACCTGTCCCCAGGTTGGACTTGTGGTGAGTAGAGAGATTAACCAGCAGCTTGGTGATATTCTACTCCAGCTAGAGGGCTGCATGTTGCACCTAGAGCATCATTCTGGCTCTGCGACTCAGCCCCAGGCATAGTCACCATCGGGGCTGTGAAGGTGCACTGGAGACTGCCCATGGGTGCAGACCTCAGTCCCACTGTTTCCACTAGGGGGCTTATGGGCTTCTGATTTCCCAACACCCCTACCCATCAAGTTGTTTACCCCCCACATGTGTCATATACCACCCCTGTATGCGTCTTGTTTGTCTTGTCTGTTAACCTACCCAACCTACCTCCCCAAATATACCTACTACCCCTCCCCAACATCCCACTCTCACCTGAAAAAAAAAGAGCAATTTGTTCCCACAAAAAAATCATGCCCCATACATAGCTGTCCGTTTTGCACACGTGTCCACTGGACACATGTAATCCAGTCTAATTGGCATCACAACTTATTATTGTTGTCCTCACCCCATCCCAGGGGTTTGAGTGTCCAAATCTACCCCCAAATTCAGTGTATATGAGCAGCTTCTGCTGTAGAACAAATGGGCAACTATGGACCTTCCTTACACCCTTCCAGCACATCTCTGGCTAGTTTCCCTACTGTCATTCTCTCATTGTGCCCCTTTTTTTACCACTTTCCTATCAACCCTTTTTTCTTTTCTTTTAAAGAAATTAGCGCAGGGGTAAGTGGGAGTAAGCACTTTTAAGCAGCAGTAAGCAAGTTTAAGCCTGTTTGCACAGAGCTAAGCAATGCCTACACCTGTTAAGCAATTTAGAAGCTAACTGAGTATAAGAAACTGTAACCTGAAGTTAGCAGTGCTTACCTTTGCACAAACCCACGTAAACCCGCTTACAACTGCTCAAAGTGCCTTAATCACTCTGTATCCAGCAGCCCTTGTTCTGCCCAGCAACAAAATAAACAGCCTCGGCAAGGCTCATACCCAAGACCCTGCACACCATAGACAAAGTAATTTACCACTAAACCATGTCAGATATACATATCCCTGATGTATTCACAAACATATCATCCAGCCAAGTCATTCAACAGTACAGAGAATGTATTCCAACATATAGATATATGTGTGTGTATAAACATATTACTATCTAAACAGATACGCCATATCTATACATGTATATATATATATATATATATATATATATATATATATATATATATATATATATATATATATATATATATATATATACATATATACATATATATATATATATATATATATATATATATATATATATAAAGAGAGAGAGATACATTTATATAAATATATATGAACATATATACATGCAAATAGATATATATGTCTACATCTATATGTCTAAATATATACAGCAAGTTATATATATATATGTAAGCAGATATATATATATATATATCTATGTAGGTATACACGGACATAGTTATATTTATGTAAGCAGATATATATATTTATATAGGTATATACAGACATACATCTGTAGATAACAATGGGAAAATAACTAAAACTATATGTCCACATGCACCATTAACGAGGTTGAGAGGCCACAAACAATATATGTCTTGTACGAATAGGTATATCCCCTCACAGCCAAACACGTCTGCCCTGCAATACACTACCAAGTGTTGCAGATCTCATAACCAGGACCTGACATGACATGGGCACAAGATGTTAACAGTACTGCATCCCACCTTTATGATGTCAGGCTGGTATTGGTAACATATCCAAAAAAAAAAACATTTGAAGGACATCCAGATACCTGTGACTTAATAAAAAACTATTTGATGTCCAATCGAGAAGTAGCAACACCAAAAGCTCCACACATCAACCAAAATGATTGTATACCTCCACAGTTTTATAGTTAAGTGCTTTCTTCCCCTAGCCTTTGGGGACTTCATCAGAACTAAATTCCACTACAAGACAACCCTTTTTATACACAAGCTAATTACATAATTAACTAATAATTAATTAAATAAGTGAATAAATAGAAACAATATTGAAAATGTTACATTATACATAAAAAGTATTATTTTTAAAAATATTCATTAAAATTATAACATTACATAACTTGTTATTGTGAAAGCATTTAAAATATTCAAAATGCTAGCACTTTTTTCTTTAATACGGGCAATAAAGACAAATAATCATTTAATCCTGGTTCTACTAGAGCATTAAACTTAACAATCCAATAAAATGCCCCTCAAATCCACATCCAATTCCCACCAGCCACCTCTTAGGTTATATTTAATCACTTCAAGAATGACAAACATGAATTTTGTATACCCTTGGCAAACCAATGAATGTTT
This sequence comes from Protopterus annectens, assembly GCF_019279795.1. Lineage (NCBI taxonomy): Eukaryota > Metazoa > Chordata > Ceratodontiformes > Protopteridae > Protopterus > Protopterus annectens. Next base: position 1,410,729,250 of record NC_056739.1, on the reverse strand, counting down.
ATAAAGAGCAGTATTGATGTTTCCTTTAGCAATATCATGCAAATGCTCATATATCCTTATACGGAATTTCCTCTCTGTTTTGCCAATGTAAAAATATAAACATGTTTGGCAAATGGCAACATAAATAACCCCTTTTGTGTCACAATTGCCTTTCTGCAAAAAATGCCCTTACTGCTACCCCTTTGTGTATCATATCTTGGTTCAGCACAAATGGGCATTGGTTACAAGTGTCATTCCTTTCATAGACATAGTCCTGGGTGTAATAAAATGTTCTGTCAAAAATTTAAAAATTTTCCCTACTTTGTAAACAAAGCTAGGTAATTGACCTAAGATGTTAAAAACTTCAATATTACCTTTAAAAATAATCCAGTTTCTTTTTACAATCTCCCTAAGTGTACATTCTCCAGTTCCATAGGGAATAACCATACTCGTATAGTAACCATCCTTAATGAACGGTTGGGTGGTTTGTTTGTGGATAATCTCACCACTAGCCAACAAGGGCTTATACCTTAAACCCTTCTTTCAATAACTTATTCCGCCATCCTTTCCAGTAAACCACTTGGATATCCACTAACCCTAAACATATCTGTGATAGTAGATACTTCTTCCAAAAATGTTTGTCTCTTAGAACACATTGCTCCTGCCCTTACCAACTGTCCTTTAAAAATGTTTTTTTTTTTTTTAGTGTGGAAAGGATGACAACTTTGAAAATCTAGATAACTATTTGAAAAAGTTTCCTTTCTATAAATTCTAGATTCAAACTTGTTTTGTAATTTGTCCTTGGAAATCATCACATCTAGATAACTGATCTCCACATCTGAAAAGTTGGCGGCAAATTTAAAAAATGGGCATATCTGATTAATGTGCTCAAGAAAACATTTGAAATTAGATGTTGAGTCCTTCCAGAGAATAAAAATATTGTCCAAAAAACGGTAATAGGTAAACCACATCTGTGAATAAATACTTGTAAAAATATGTTTCTTTTCCCATGAATAAAGTACCAGGATGGCATAAATGGGGGGCGCATGTTGTCCCCATTGCACCCCCTGGAGTTGTCTGTAAAATTCTCCTTCAAATATAAAATAATTATTTGACAAAATATATTCCATCACAGCTATAATGAAATTAATCATGATGTCTGAAAAACTGGTAAGTTCCCTGATGGCCTCGTAAAATAAGTCTAATCCCTCCTTTTCGGGAATTGAGGTGAATAAGTCCACAACATCTATAGTGGAAAAGATAACTTCATTATTATACCATCTTCCATTAAATTTAGACAGAAAATCCCAGGAATCCTTCAGTAAATAACCAACAGCATGTACTGAATCTTTCAAAATTCTATCCACAAATATGCACAGTGTGTGTGTAGAACTGTTGTGTGCAGAAATAACCCTAAATCGTGGTTGCTGAATACACTTGTGCACTTTGGGAATACCAAAAGCTGTGGATACAAGGGGATGCTCTATTTTTAAAAAGTTGTACAAATCTTCTGAAATAGCTTTTTGAAATAAGGAATCTTCCAGAAAAAAAAATGAATATTCCTATGTGCTAAAATAGCTTTATTCCTAGATGAAATTTGATATTTTTCAGTATCAGAAAAAATCGTGGTTAATTCGTTCACATAATCAGTACCATAATAAAGCACCGCACCACCACCATTATCAAGCTTCATAATTCTATATGTATTCTTTGTTCTAAAATTGCTTAATAATAAAAATTCATCTTTACTTAAATTGTTTAATGGGGTTATGAATTTTGAATTCATTTTGAATATCACCCTCACATGCTTTCTCAAATGCCATTATTAAAGGGTGAAGTGGTGGGTTAAAACAACTTTTCTTCTTTAATATCTGTTTCTGCTTTTCTCCTTTATTGTTAGCTACATCCCCTTTAAACATGATCTTGAAATTTAGTTTCCTGGTATACAGTTTTAACATTGTGATAATATCCAGTGTCTCAAATTTAAAAGTGGGGACAAACTTGACCCCCTTCTTAAACAAAGAAAAATATGTAATATCTACATTTAAATATGTGTAATTGTAAATTTTAAATCCATCCAATGAAGCACATATACCATTGTGGGTAACCTGACTATCAGTCTCCTTAAGTGTCTTGTTTATCTGCGGTTGTTTCTGTACCCTCCCCTGTAATTGCCTCTGTTCTTTTGTCTGGGTATATACGTGTCCCCTTAAAAACCTTTTTGTCTGTTTCTATTTTCTATACGTTTGGACCTTCTAATGGGTGGAAAGTTTGAATTATAATCATCAGATAAATGGTCCTGAACAATAACTTCTTGTTCTAAACACATATCATTTTGTAGTGTGTTAAAATCAGAATTATGTGAAACCTTTATATTGTCAGACTCCACAGGAACACTAGTAAACCAATTAGGAAGTGGATGCACCTTTTTCTTAGCATAATCATTATCATCTCTAAAAAGGTTTCGGTCCAAGTTCACTTTTACATTATAATCAGCCTTTTCAAATAGTTTATCATACTGCCCAATATTAAATTCAAACAATAGATCATTCACAAGCTTCCTATTCATTTTCTCTAAGTCATCCAGCATACAGTTAATACGTTTATTGTTAGTTTTAATAATAAAATCCATTAATTCCAGCCCATGCTGATCAAAAAGTAATAATAGTTCATCAAGGTCGCAATTACTAGTGTCCATCCCATTAGGGAATTTATAAAGTCTAAGCCCCTTTGGTACGTGTTTTTTCTTTATACTCTCCTGCAGGTATAAATTGTTACATTGAAGAGCACGTACCTTAAGTAACAAAGTCTGAAAGTCCTTCATGGTGGAATTAAAGGATTTATGCTCGTGTCCATTTAATTTTTGCAAATTATCCCCTGTGAACATAACTTCCCTCATAATCTGTTCTGTGTAACTGGAAAAGGATAAGCGTTTGGCCAAAGAATTCACCATGTTTTCGCTACTAGTTTGTGGTTGCATACTGCCCTCTGGTGGTTTGTTGGAAAAATCACCTTGGTTAACCAGCCTTGGAAAGGAAAGGTTGGTTTCTTTTCTTCGAACGTCACAAAGGATGGAACCATTCTGTTGTACATGGATAGAGTCCATTCTCTTATTTAAATCTGCAACTTGCTGCAATAAAACAGCAATAATAGCAGTTAAATCCATGTTTTGAGAAACCACGTTGACGGGGGAAAGATTGAAGACATCAACTGAAACTTTGAGGCAGAATTCCTCCCTCTGTTGTCATGAATGGTGTCCTCCATACCTCTGTTGTATCCAAAATGGAGAACAATAAGTCACAAGACAAAGGCAGAGGAAAAAAACACAAAGACTCTGTAATACACCTCAGGTCTTCTCCCTCAGCTCTGAGTGAGCCGTGTGATACTGCTCAACCAAACAAACAAAATAACTAATCCAAAAAAAAAACATTTGAACCGTCAACCCTTTTTATACAAAACAAGTTTGAATCTAGAATTTATAGGAGGGAAACTTTTTCAATTAGTTATCTAGATTTTCAAAGTTGTCATCTTTTCCACACTAAAAAAAAAAACATTTTTAAAGGACAGTTGGTAAGGGCAGGCAGAATGTGTTCTAAGAGAGAAATATATTTGGAAGAAGTAACTACTATCACAGATAGGTTTAGGGTTAGAGGATATCCAAGTGGTTTACTGGAAAGGGTGGCAGAACAAGTTATTGAAGGATGGGGTTCAAGGTATAAGCCCTTGTTGGCTAGTGGTGAGATTATCCACAAACAAACCACCCAACCTTTCATTAAGTATGGTTACAATACGAGTATAGTTATTCCTTATTGAACTGGAAAACTTACACTTAGTGAGACTGTAAAAAGAAACTGGATTATTTTTAAAGGTAATATTGAAGTTTTTGACATCTTAGGTCAATTACCTAGCTTTGTTTACAAAGCGGGGAAAATTTTTTAATTTTTGACAGAAAATTTTATTATACCCAGGACTATGTCTATGAAAGGAATGACCAGGTGTGGTCATTGTAACCAATGCCCATTTGTGCTGAACCAAGATGTGATACACATAGGGGGTAGCAGTAAGGGTATTTTGTTGCAGAAAGGCAATTGTGACACAAAAGGGGTTATTTATGTTGCCATTTGCCAAACAGGTTTATATTTTTACATTGGCAAAACAGAGAGGAAATTCCGTACATGGATATATGTGCATTTGTATGCTATTGCTAAAGGAAACATCAATAATGCTTTTTATAAACATTCATTGGTTTGCCACGGGTATACAAAATTCAAGTTTGGCATTCTTGAAGTGATTAAATATAACCCAAGAGGTGGCTGGTGGGAATTGGATGTAGATGTGAGGGAATTTTATTGGATTGTTAAGCTTAATGCTCTAGTAGAACCAGGATTAAATGATTATTTGTCTTTATTACCCGTATTAAAGAAAAAAGCGCTAGCATTTTGAATATTTTAAATGCTTTCACAATAACAAGTTATGTATTGTTATAATTTTAATGAATATGTTTAAAAACAATACTTTTTATGTATAATGAAACATTTTCAATATTGTTTCTATTTATTCACTTATTTAATTAATTATTAGTTAATTATGTAATTAGCTTATTAAGTTGTGTATAAAAAGGGTTGACTTGTATGGGAATTTAGTTCTGATGAAGTCCCCGAAGGCTAGGGGAAGAAAGCGCTTAACTAATAAAACTGTGGAGGCATACAATCGTTTTGGTTTATGTGTGGAGCTTTTGGTGTGACGACTACTCATTTGGACATCAGACACTTTTTTATTGGTATCGGTAACATGTCATGCAGTAAAGTCTGGCTCCCATAGGAAATGTACAATGTGGAAGGTATCAACATCCCTAGGATATATATACACAGACACATATATGCAGATACAGATATACATATATATATATATATATATATATATATATATATATATATATATATATATATATATATATATATATATATATATATATATATATATATATATATATATATATATATATATATATATATATATATATATATATACATACATATACACACACACACACACACACACACACACACACACACATATATATATATATATATATATATATATATATAGATATATATATATATATGTGACTACACATACACACGCATACATATGTACCGTAAGATACATATGTAGAAGGTGCACACAATATGGAACAGCCACTATGCCTATAGTTAACAACAACTGACGGCAAAACCAAAGTACCAAAGTAAACAACAAATGAGAGGCTCCCAGTACACTCCAACACTTCGTAATTTATTATAGTTAGCACTTTCGCTGGGGTTAGTATTCCAGCTTCTTCAGACTAAAAAATTACATAAACATTCAACAAACTTAAAAACCTCACTTAAAAATCACACACCCAATAAGAATCGAACATCAATAGTGATGTCACTAAGACTAATATCAGCTTAAAGCAGCAGAATAAAAGCTAGTTAAAAACTAGTCATTTGTAACAAACATGACAACCTCAAAGCCAAATAAGAATAAAACGAACTCAAAATCAGATAAAAAATGAACACCAGTGGAAACAATAAATCCAAACACAGGACCGTAAATGAGTTAATAGTTAAGCACTTTCACTCACTTTAATCAACATGAGGTTCTTCAGAACAAACAATTTCCCACTTCCAAATGCATTTATAAACTATTGTCAGTTATGTCACATGACATTCTTAAAGGAATCTAACTTCATATAAAAGTAAAAAATAAATAATAACCAATTTCAATTAATATTTAAATTCAACACTAATACGATGTATTATAATACATGCAGTGTTGAATAATAAATAAAACACATTATTTGTACACTAAAAAGTTAATAGGTAGTCCACCTAGTAAACTACCTATTTCTAGCCATTGTTAAGAAACATTTAATGTTGATGGTACCACTGAGGCCGGGAGTTTCTTCAGCAACCAAAACTATTTTCCAAAACTTTCTCTACATTCTAAGAAAGTCTTATAGTCACCTGTAAACAAATCAGAATTAACCTTTTCTAGTACAAAAAAAGAAAATTTCTTAAAAAATGGACATTCTGTTGCATGCACTGCCAAAGCATTAGTTCCGTCCTTTTTTCTAAAGGCTAAAACATGCTCATATATTCTGTTATGTAAAGCTCTAATAGTTTTACCAACATAAAATTTGTCGCATGTGTCACAGGTAGCACAGTAAACAATGGTGGTGTTACAGGTGTAATGGTCCTTAGCCCAGAACCTTCTTCCTATGTGTTTAAATTCTATACTGGACACATTGCTCATGAATCTGCATTGTTTACATTTTCCACAAGAAAAACTACCAGTAAGCCTAGATGTAGAGTTCCAAGCTATCATTTTGTTATTCTCTAAAATGTGCTTAATGCTGTTAGTCTTCTTGTAGAAAAATGTGGTCCTGCACTCAAAATCTTTATGAGTTCAATATTTCCCATGATAACCTTCCAATGATCTAATAAAATTCTCTTGATGTAAACCATCTCATTACATATTGGTAAGGGAAAAGCTAAAGAAAAAACGGAAGGGTCTTTACACTAAACACTTAGGGATACTCCTTTAATGGTGTCCCTAATACTTAAAATGGGACAAGCAGAAGTATTTCTAAGTGCCAATACTTCCTGAATAATCTTCTTAAGCCAGACTAAATCATAGCCTCTCTCTAGAAAGAATTGTGTCAATTTGTCTACCTCATGTAGAAAAACAGAATATTCAGTTGTCAACCTACTGAGGCACATGAATTGACCTTTTACCACTCCACCCTTCATATCAACAGGATGTAAATGTTCCCTGTGTAGATACTGATTGACAAAGGTGGTCTTCCTAAATATTTGACTCTTGAAATTAAAAGAACCAGTGTCAAAAGTTAAATGAAGGTCTTAAAAATCTATAGACTCACCAAAACCTCCAACAGTGAAATTAAGAAAGGTGGTATTACAATTCAGATGCTCCACAAAGGATAGAAAGCTACCATAATCACCCTTCCAGACAAAGATCAAGTCATCTATGTAACGCCTATAGAACAAAATGTTGTCTAAAAAGGGCAAAACAGAGAAATCTTAACTCCCAGTGGGCCATGACAATGTTAGCAAAAGATGGAGCTACTCTGGACCCCATGGCAACACCTGATGTCTGCTGAAAGAAATTACTACCAAATTTGAAAAAATTGTTGGTGAGAACCAACTCCATAAGGGTACAAACAGTGTTAACTGTATTGTTCCCAAGAGATGTGTGTTGTGTCAAGTATTCTCTTAGGTATTCTAAACCTACTTCCTGATTTATACTTGTGTATAAGGAAGTGACATCTAAACTGGCAAAGAAAAAAGCTTCAGAAACCTCAAGTTCACTTAATAATTCTAGCAAATGCCAAGAATCACGCAGGTAAAACTTTGATTTCAGAACCACTGGATTAAGTATATTATCTATCCAAAAGGAAATAGGCTCAGTTTTTGAATAAGCTGCTGACACTATAGATCTAAAAGGAGGGCTAACACTGTCCTTGTGTACCTTGGGAATACCAAACAGGACTGCTATTTTAGGGTATTCAACCTGTAAGAACCTGTAAGTGTCAAAATCTATGCTAATCTCACAAAACAAATCAAATAGCATTGTATCTAACCTTTGAAAGCAGTTAAGAATAAATTCACTAGTAACTTCTTTATAGCATTTGTCATCATTGAGTAAGGTTAACATAGCTAATTCATATTCTGTAGTTTTATTGGCCATATTCGATCAATTCCTGGCTCTTTCCAGCCCCTGCTATCAAGCACGCTTTAGCGCGGAGTTGCCACTAGAGCAGCATCGGGCAGCGCCGGTTTAACAAGGTTAAAAACTTTTTCTGGCTCCATAAAGTCTGTTCTTCATTTTTTCCCTTAGAATTGCTCTACTAGTAATCTAAACAGTATATCCCTTAACTAAAAAGCGCAGCACTTGTTCCTAAAAAGCTTTTTTTTTTTTTTTTTTTTCTCAAAAAAAAAAAAAAAAAGCTCAGCACTTGTCTTAAAAGCATCTTCTTTTCAGGCTTAGCACTTCTATATTATACAAAGTCCCTCACTAGCGAAACCCCCCCAGGAGTACCCACTTCCTTACTAAGTCCTCTCTCATTCAGTTACACCCCAAACTTCTTAATTTCTCTAGCATGTCAAAGGGCCAGATGCTGGCGTCCTCTATTGTCCAGTTGGTGAATCTGGGAATATTGAGGCAATGTTACAATTGCCTCATGTACACAGACAACCCTCTCCACCCACATAACACAAATACTTGCGAGAGATGCAGCTATTTAGCCAAACTGGAGGCTGAGCTCTCTCAACTCAGGACTGGCAAGACCAGACAGGAGGAGAAGGCAACTACACACACCACAACACCAGTCTCACATAAAGCTATCACAACAATGAATCAAACACATAAACACACAAAGACATACTCGGAGGCTCTGAGCAAAAATTTACCTAAACAGCAGAGGCCTCCAAAGCAGACACCCAAGCAACCGCCACCTCATGACACACCACAGGAAACACATAAAACACAAAATCAGTGTGCAAAGCAGTCACAGCCCTTAAGGCCAAATACAACACCAAACATACTTGTCATAGGTGACTCCATAGTCAGACACACTGACGTCCCACTCACCAGGCTGAACAAGGAGAGGGTCACAGTAAGCTGCCTATCGGGCTAGAATCCGCCACATAACACAAGCACTTGGGTCACTCCACAGCAAGTACAAATATGACACAGTCATTGTCCATGCTGGTGTGAACGACCTGAGATGTACCTCCCTGGACTACATGAAAAGAGACATAGAGGAGCTCTCTGATTATGTAGCCCAGACAGGTATGACCCTGACCCTGAGCAGCATCCTTTCTTCACCAAGAATGATGCCACAACATAGAGACAAGATGATCAGCTTTAACAATTGGCTAAATTTCTGGTGTCTTTCAAAGGGGATCCAGTGTCTGTCTGCCTGGGATGACATGCTTGACAAGCCACGCTGCTTCGCAAGGGACGGCTTGCACCTGTCACCCCTGGGATTCCGGATATTGGCTAAGGCTCTTGCCAACCCATAGTGCCTTTTTTAGGCAAGGCTCAAATTCTAAACCTACCACCCTAGAAAACAAAAATGGGAAGAAACTAAGGGTAATGCTGCTCAATGCCAGAAGTCTAAATCTCAAAATGCACGCACTCAAGGCCCTTCTCAGTATGGAGAACATCGATGTCTGTGCTGTGACTGAAACCTGGTTCAAGGCTCCTAAGAGCACCCCGGCACTATCAGGTTTTACCTCATATCATGTGTTCCGGCCCCAAAACCCAGACCACACCACAAAAGGAAGGGGTGTATCCATATTCATCAAGGATACCCACACCTCCAGGTTGGTGGCAACGCACGAAGCATCAGAAACCATCCAGGTGCAATTAACCATAGGCAAAACTGCTCTACAATTTGTAGCATGCTACAGGCCACCCTCTCAAACTCAGGAACCCCACACAGCCTTCCTGAAGACAATGGAGGGTATAAAAGTATCTCCAAACACCATTATATTGGGTGACTTCAACTACCCGAATATAGACTGGGAACATTACTTAAGCCCAAACTTTCTAGCCCAAAGGTTCCTGGAGTTCATAAATTCAAATGCCATGGAACAACTAGTCACCGTTCCCACAAGAGGAGAAAATATACTAGATCTCATCATCACAAACATGGGGACAAAATGCTCCACACCGGAAGTATATCCCTCATTGGTGAGATCAGATCATAAACTAATCTCACTGGATATCCACATCCCGCCCCACCCCAAACGAAAAAGACCACAGTGAAGAACTTCTCTAAAGCAAACTTCACACTACTCAAGACTGGTGTGGTATCCTTCAAGGCCCCCGAGCCAGTGGAAACCACAACCCAAGCTGTGGAAGCCCTTACAAATGCCTTCTACGAACACCTCCAGGACTGCATGGATCAGGCAATCCCTAATAAAACCAAGACTCTTTCCACCAAGGGCAAACGTCCAGTCTGGTGGACCCCAGCCATAAACAAACTTTACAATAAGAGGAGAAAGCGTTACATGATAGAGCAAAATCCATAAAAGAGAAGACACCTTTGATCATTATTAGTAAAAAAATACGAGCAGTCATAAAATCATCCAAGGCCAACTTTGAGAGAAAAATTGCCCTAGTTTCAAAAGACAATCATAAGGCCTTCTTCAGCTATGTTAGAAACCTGGGTGGAAACTCCCAGATATGCTCAGAATTAGTCCAAAATGATACAAAAATCACTGAACCCACAGATATTGCCAACATACTGGCAGACAGGTTCAGTGCAAACTTCAACCCCCTCTCCCCCCCAAAAGGAGAGATAACTATCCCAGCGGAGTGCAGCCTCCCAGACATCTCCAATGCGCAGGTGAAAGCTGCTCTCTCTAAAGCTAAAAACACAGCATCAATGGGACTGGATGGTGTCCCCAGCTGTGTGCTACACAAACTCAATGAGGAACTAAACCCGCACATAAGGCAGCTGTTTAATCTTAGCCTTACCACAGGATATGTGCCCAAGGAGTGGCGTACGGCAACTGTGGTCCCACTCCACAAAGGCGGTGCCTCTACGGACCCTGGTAATTACCGCCCCAAAAGCTTAACAAGCCTGGTCTGCAAAGCTATGGAGAGGATCATAATGGAACTCATAAACAAAGACATAGGGGACTTGCAGACATTGGACCCGACCCAGTTTGGCTTTGTCAAGGGCAGATCATGCCTTTTGAACTTGGTCGACTTCTTCGAAACAGTCACCAAGGCCATTGATGAGGGAAAGGCAGTCCATACAGCCTACCTTGACCTTGCAAAAGCTTTCGACACAATACCCCACTCGGTATTATAGAGAAACTTACCAGCTTAAATGTAAACCCATATGTCACAAGATGGGTTGCAAACTGGCTAAAGGACAGAACCCACAGGGTTAGAGTAGCTGGCACCATGTCAGACTCCAAGCCGGTCTCAAGTGGTGTCCCACAGGGCTCAGTCCTTGGCCCCCTGTTGTTCGGCATCTACTTCTCAGAAGTACAGGCTAACATAGGAGGACTATGGCTGACAAAGTTTGCAGATGACTGCAAACTGGGAGCCATAGTGGAAAGTACATCGGACACAGATATCCTTCAGAGGGGTCTCATGGAAACTGATAGATGGTGCCAGAGCCATGGCCTGAAGTTAAATGCCAAAAAATGTATAGTCATACCCTTCAGGAAAAACAAGGTAACCCCAAGCTACCATATAGGTGGCAATCCACTAAGCACAGAAGAGGTTATCAGGGACCTGGGGACCCAGGTTGACAGTGGCCTTTCTTTTGACACTCACATTGCTAAAGTGGTTAGAAAAACCTTCTACATTGCCCACCTGATCATGAAGGGATTCACATCCAGATCAAGTGAGGTCATTGTTCCCCTGTACTCTTCGCTTATCAGACCAATGATCAAGTACAATGCCCCATTCGGGATGTATCTCACCCAACACCTGCAGCAATTGGAGAGACCCCAAAAGTTCCTCACCAAAAGGATAAAGGGACTCCAAAATCTGTCATATGCTGCCAGACTGAAGAAACTCCAGCTCTATTCAGTCGCATATCATCTGCTCAGAGGTGACCTGTGCCTGACATACAAGGCCATGTCCAACCCGGAATTAATGGACATGCTCCACCTCAAAAAATCCAAATCTACCAGATCCACTAGAGCAAGCAACTTAAACCTTAGCACGGATATAAATAGGACATGCTGGAGGGATAGATTTGTCACCCAGAGACTCCCTATGTTGTGAAATAAAATCCCGGTCCATGTGAGGCAGAGCACCTCGCTGGCTCTGTTCAAGAGAAATCTTGACCGGTGGATGGGAGATCGTAGGTTTATCCCGGGAATCATCTCTGTGTCACTGCTGGACAGAGGCACAACAAACTAATGGGCACAGTATTTTTTTAACATAAGGGGTGGCATAAGCCACAAAAACTCTGGGCTAGGCTTATAAATGCCTTAGGGCAGATAGCCTAGTATAAACCTATGAACCTATGAACCTATAATGAGCCACGCTTGTCAGCTTTCATAACTTTAACATCTTTGTTCTTACTCAAATCAAAAAGAGCCTTTTTTCTCCTTCTGGCAAATTGGAAACATAAGGTTCTACTTTCAAAGTTCTAAACTGTCTTTCACAAAGTGTGCCAACGACTTGAATGATAGAATCTAAAGCAGGATTATAAGTGCTATTTTTCTTGCAAATTGTCACTTCACTCCTGACTCCAGGAAGATGATCAAAAATAAATCAAAAATAAATTTCAAATTTAATTTCCTTAGATATAACCTGAAGTCAACTATCAATCTAGGGATGTTCACAGTATTTCAAGGTATAAAACGAAAAGCACGTTTTAACACAGAAACAATATCTTGGTTAGGTTCATCACCAGTAAGATTCAAAATTTCAATGCCAAAAGTCAATTCTTTTTCTGACCTTTCCTCTTTCCCTTGTTCTTGTTCTCTGCCTGTTGTGACCATTTTGGAGTCTTTTTGTTCCCCATGGAGTCCACCAAAAAAGGACCAGTACCACTGGCACCACCCAAGTTATTGTTTGAATTTTGGCTAGTTTGACCATTAACATTGACATTGTCAATGGCACCAGAGCCACCAGAATTATCAGGCCCCACAGTTGAATTATTGTCATTGTTGGCATTATTGTTAACAGTTTCTCTAGTTGCTGCAGAAAATAACTGTTTCCTACCTTGGCTCAAATTGTTGGAATTAAGTGGATATGCTGAGCCATTTGAATAGGAATATAGGTCTCTTGTCAATTTACCTCGCTTCCTGACTATAACAGAAGCCTTGTGCCAGTCAACTTTAGCAGCTATACCACAATACAAATTGTTAAATGAAGGAAAGCTCAGTGACAATTTGATGTCTTTGTCTAAAGTCTCTAAATCACTTCTCATAGAGACAATGTCATTTTTGTACTGCACCACCAGAGCTTTCATGAGCGAAACACCTGTAGTATTAAATAATTCAACTAATTCTTTGTGCAAGGGGTCACCATAATTAACACAATTGGGGAATCTAAAGACCCTTAAACTTTGTGGTACACAACAAGGTCTAATGTTCTCTTCAAAATATAAGATTTCTAACTGCAAAGATGCTATTTTGATAGCTAATCTCTCTAATTTAAAAATATTGTCTTTGCATGTCTCAAAATCTCGGATATCATTATCGGCTGTAGTGTCACTTACTTGTTTTGAACCAACACTGTTCTTGACATCAGAAAAAGGATTTAAGTCTGTGGAAAACAAGTTGCTGACAAAATCTTCACTGTTTAAATTCGAAACAGCCGAAGAAACTCCATCACCTCTAGTACCAGTAAACGACCATGTTCCACTGTTCTGAGCATGCATCAGAACCAGGACTGCCCTCTCCTTGTACTTCACGTCTTTCACTACCATGATTACAGTTACCATGGTGATTAGAAAGGCCCAATAGCCTCGAGAAACCTTCACAGATGGCACCCGTGATCATATTAGTAAGCTGATCTGATACTCTACCAAATCTCCCGGGCTGGAGTGTATGGTCAAATTAAGGTTGCTATCCTGTGTTGAATCACCTCCAGTCATGATGCCACACACAAAAAAACCAAAGCCAAATAAAACGAACTCAAAACCAGATAAAAAATGAACATCAGTGGAAACAATAAATCCAAGCACAGGATCGTAAATGAGTTAATAGTTAAGCGCTTTCATTCACTTTAATCAATATGAGCTTCTTCAGAACAAACAATTTCCCAGCTCCAAATGCATTTATAAACTGTTGTCAGTTATGTCACATGACATAACAACCTCGCTCTAAATGGAATACAATTCCTATATATACAGCTTATGATTACAAAAATATAAACATATTTAGCCCTAGTGCAACAATGTTTTCATATCAGAAATAGTTACCATATTATACATATAAAAACTGCATTAGTCATGTGGCTACAAAATACTAATTCAATATAAATACTGTCAACAATAATGAAAGTAATAATATTACTAATAAATTCCTAATAATTTCCTAAAGCATCTTAACTTATATCATTGTTATACACAAGCTTTCCTGTACAAATAAGTAAATGGTTTAATAATGTGCATTTAAATACGCTCTAAAACCTAAATGTAGTTTAATACTTAATTCATTAGACGCCTGCATACTATTACCTAGCGAGTGCTTTCATTTTTAGTAAACATTTTATTGAAAGAGCCTCATTCATCCCTGGTAGAGTATGGGCTCCCATCCAAATTTGCCATTCTAACTCTGCTTCCTCCAGTTCTAACACCCAAGGACCTCCTTTTAACTTCTGATCTACTTTCTGTATCGCTACAAATGAAAACCTGTGGAGAGGGAATTCCGAGATGTGTTTTGTTAAAGCGTTGGTAATAACATTGTTGTTTATATTGTGTTGATGTTCATAAATTCTTTGTTTTATCTTTCTCTCAGTTTTCCCAATATAGAAAGCCTCACAGTGATCACATACCGCTGCGTAGACCACCCCCTTGGAATCACAATTGAGCTTGCCATTCATAAAGTACTCTCTATCCTTAATTTTTATTTTGTTAGTTACTTTAATGAATTTGCATTGATGGCATCTATCACACTTACACATGCCTGTGCAACCCTTAGTTGTTTTTTTAAAATTCTCAACCAGGCTTTTTAGGTTCAAACACCTTCTATAGGTTAATTGGGGGACTTGACTAAAAGATTTCCTTAGGCAGTGATCTCCCAAGATGAAAGCCCAATTCTTAGCAATAATCTCTCTAATACATTGAGAATCTAAAGAATAAGTTGTCAAAAATCTAGTGACCTGCCTAGAACTTTGTTCACATGTAGAGCTAGTATCTAGATCAACCTATAGTGAGGAGGGGGCTATATCGTACCCTTTAAAAACCAAGGGAGAAAAATATCCTGAAAGTCTTTTGTTGATGACTTCGTCAAAAATCTGTTCAACAAAGGCTGGTGGATAACCCCTCTTACAAAACATAGATTTTAGAAGTTCACATTCTGTCAGAAACTCTACAAAATCAGAGACCATTCTGGCTGCCCTCACTGCCTGCCCTTTCACTACCGCTTTCTTTTGATGTAGCGGGTGGCAGCTTGTGAAATGCAGGAAAGCATTAGAACAGGTTGGCTTTCGGAAGATGGTCATCCTAAATCTGTAATTCGGATGATCCTTAGTCAAATGGATATCAAGGACGTCTATCTCTTCACACCCTATTTGAAATGTGAAATCTAAAAAGTTAGTAAATGCTGTGATTTCACTTATAAATGATTGAATCAGGGATACTTCACCTTTCCATAAAAGGAATATGTTATCCCGGTATCTAGTGTATCAGGCTACATATTCCCTAAACTTCAGGTTCTTGAATAAGAATACTCTTTCCCAATAAGCCATAACACTAATAGCGAAACTGCTACCAAACAGGGCACCCATGGCTACCCCACTTTTCTGCAAAAAAAGCTGATTTCCAAAATAAAGAAAATTATTAGCCAGGACAATCTCTAGGAGCATTTCAATGACATAAATATCTTTGTCATGCATGCCCTTCAGATGGATGAAGTCTCTAACCCATTCTATGCCAAGTTGCTGAGGGATAATGGTGTACAGGTCTTTGACTTCCACTGTAATGAAAATAAAATTATCATTATATTCAATGTTGTTAACATTCTCAAGGAAATGCCACGAATCGTGGCATATTTGAGGCTCAGATCTAACTATTGGCTTTAACTTAGAATCAGCATATTTAGCACACGCATATGTGATGGACCCCCTACCATCCACAATGGGTCTAAAAAGTGGATTGGTAAAATATTTGTGGATTTTTGGGGCCCCAAAAAAGGTGGGAATAATAGGTGCAGGCATATTTAAGTACTGTAAAGTGTCAATATATATGCTCCCTTCCAAAAACAAATCAGTTATGGTGCTATTTATTCTCCTGTAGGCACCATTAACTTGATTGAGACTAACCTGCTCATACACAGTACTATCCAATACAGACTGCATTCTACTTGTGTAATCATGTTTATCCATAAACACAAGACCTCCCCCCTTGTCGGGTTTTATAACCCGTACTTTGCACACATTCAATAAATCAATAAAAGCAATTTCCTCAGTGGAAATGTTCTTATGCTTACTTAACTGCAAAGTGTGATTAAGCAACATCCTTCTGAAGTCAATCTTACATGCTTTTTCAAATAATGCTAAGGTTTCCTTGGGTGGGTTAAAAAGGCTAGAAACCCTCAGATTGTCTGTCAGTGTTGAATTAGACCCCATAAGACATGATAAGTTCAACTTGCGCACAAACATTTTCAGGTCAATGACCATCTTAACCAGATTAGCCCTCTTGTCAGGCATGAATGTCAAACCTTTGGAGAAGAAATTGACCATATCCTTATCCACATGAAGGGAACAAAAACTGAAGATTTTAAAATCCCCTTCAGTACTTACTAATATTTGTGGAAGGTCTGCCCTTATCTCTTCCTCCGATTCTGGTGTTTTCTGTTCTGACTCCAGTTGTTGGTTTGTCAATTCGAGTGTTGTTGTGCACTATTGTTCATCTGAAAAGCCTGCTGATTATTGGCATTTACATATACAGTAGGATTTGTGCCAGTTGTTTGCTCATGCTGTTGAGGGACATGGCGTTATTGGTTATTTCTAATCCGCTCACTATGATGGACCGGGAAAGCTAAATTGTCATTCATAGAGTTGCCAGAATCATCCAAGCTAGTTACACTGTCCTGCGGACCTGAATGGCCAACACTGTCTCCACTATTATCAACATTAGTGACAAAGGGAGGGGCTGGATAGGCAAGTCCTTTGGAATAATTGTTCAAATCCCTAGTGATTTTCTTCTTTTTAGTCTCAATGTTCTTGGCCAAACTGGCTTCAATACTACTAAAAATCCGGGCGTGTTCAAACCTATACCTATCATAGTCGTTTGCACTAATGATTGTTTGTTCTAGTACTTCCAAATCAGCTCTTAAGGACACAATTTGAGCCGAATAATTTTTGATTAAGATGCCAAGGAATTCTAAACCCTGTTTGTCGAAAAGAGCCTTCAACTCCAAATGAAACGGAGATCCGTTCACAAGTCCTACTGGGTACTGCCACTGGCGCAGACCCTTCGGGATGATTTTCTTGTTTATGTATTCCTCCAAGTAGAAAACTTTGAGTTGTAGTTTCCTACATTTGAATAATTTCTGGTTGAATTCATTAAGATGCCCCACCAGAGAATTAGTAACATTGTTGTTGACAGCCCCATCGACCAAACTACTAGTATTGGTGAAAAAAAAGCTTCTCTCAAAAACGCTTCCGTGGTGGGAACATCACCCACACTGTGTGTGTTGTTATGTGGACATTGGCCCCAACAATGGCCTCAAATGGCTCTCTTCACACACAACGTTCACTTGCATGAGAGCTGAGATAGTAACTCTATTAGCGTCATTTGAAGTTGTGGGAGGTTGTGAAGACAGCTCGGCTCGGTTAACATAAGATGCTCCCGCACCTGTGAGTGCCAACTGCCCATTTCCTACATCCAATTGTTCTGACATGGAATCCACTTTCTTTAAAAGTTCTTGCACAAGCACAGTGAGGTCGCCTGCAGCATTCGCCTTCAAGGCAGTAGTAGATGTGTTACTTGTTCAGTTCTCTTGCGTGAACAGTAGTTGCGAAGGTGAACCTGAGCTGCTCGCCATCAAAATGACAGAAACAACAACTGACGGCAAAACCAAAGTAAATAACAAATGAGAGGCTCCCAGTACACTCCAACACTTCATAATTTATTGTAGTTAGTGCTTTCGCTGGGGTTAGTACTCCAGCTTCTTCAGACTAAAAAATTACATAAACATTCAACAAAATTAAAAACCCCATTTAAAAATCACACACCCAATAAGAATCAAACATCAATAGTGATGTCACTAAGACTATTAGCTTAAAGCATGCCTACAGTTAACACCTTAACAAGTGGACACTGTATGAGGCAGCCATAGAAATCACAATCATTGCCTGCAACATATACCCACAGAGAGGTCATAGGATATAACACCACATACAGGTATGCATAAATGGAAAAC
Organism: Protopterus annectens; assembly: GCF_019279795.1. Classification (NCBI taxonomy): domain Eukaryota; kingdom Metazoa; phylum Chordata; order Ceratodontiformes; family Protopteridae; genus Protopterus; species Protopterus annectens. The sequence goes on along the minus strand of NC_056739.1, from coordinate 1,410,711,131 downwards.
CTTCATTTGTGTACTATTACAGTTGTATATGCCATGTCATATAGCTGTTCAGACACTGACATTCATATAAACAGAGTAATGCAACTGTGAAACAGTTATACTAATACAGTAGTCTGGAAAGGTTTACAAATGCTGCTGTCCAGGCCTAGCCCTTCAAATAGTACAATAGTAAAGACAGACTGGGCCACAGGATACCAAACATTCAACAGTAAGTAATGCAGGTGTATAGTTCAGCAGCCTCTATCTACACTCTGTGCACAATCACTAGGTGATAAAGACCTCACTTGACACAATGGGATATAACTGTTACATAACAAGTTATAATTGACACCATCACAAGCATGCTGACAAACAGAACAGTCTGTATGGCAGGAGGCAGTAGGCCTGCATTAACTCAATTTATGCAATTAATTTAAATATAGGTGAATTGTATGGTAATGCACATCCAGATACCTTAAGGCAGCTCACCCCTGATACCCACATATGTTGTAACAGCCTAGGTTATTTATGGTGCATCCTCCTCCCTAGGCTCAATAATATAGGGCCATATACCACTGTTACATACACTGGCCTTTGGAGTGCATAAGGGCACACATGTATTGTGTAGGTGAAGCCCACACATATATGGCCCCAACCCCACCATATGTGTGTGGGGGATACAACAGCAGTGGACTGATGGCAGGAATGCCAGTGTGATATAATCACAGCCCACTACAGAATAACCACTGACAGCATGTCATAGGTGCAAAGCTTGGTATGTAGGTGGAGGACAGAGGCTGGAACACTGGCCCATATGTGGAAAACTGTTGCCATATACTAAGCAAGTTGCTGGTGTTACAGGATAGTCTGCAACATACCTTTAGCCAGAGATTTGAGGTTAGAAACATAAATGGATGTAGCCATGTACTGATAGTACTCAACACACACACTGTCAGTGAAATATCTGACACAGAACCTGTGTGGTGGACAGACAAAACATGATAGGCACACCTCTGGCCATCAAGATGATAGGCCCACAGTTGAGAGCTATGCAGACAGACTGCATTCCAAGATAAACCAGTATGTTCACACAAAACCTGTAGCACCAGTACTATACAAAGCATAACACAACGCTACACACACTCTCTCTGTAGGTCTGGAACCCCCTACAAATATGTAGCTGGCCTGAGTGTGCAGGTTCTCCTGTAAGAGGTATTGCTACCTGCTGTCTGTAACTCTGATGTCCACACACAGGAAGGATGTCCATCACACAGGAAAGGTAAAGGGACCACGCCCCATGATGTAGGGATTTATTGTAGGTGGTTGCCATGACAGTGGTAAATTGAAGTACTAAACAGCAAGTTGCATGCAGTTAGCAAGTGGAGGACACTGATTGGTGCAGAGGCCATCACCTGATCATGTGCATCACCTACTAAAGGCATGCTGCAAGCTATTCAAAGCAGCTCATTCCATTTACTGGAGAGAAAGAGAGAGAGAAAAAGAGAAAGAGAAAGAAAGAAAAAACACTTAAAAAACAAAAGCCTAAAGCAAAGGCATTTATTCAGCATTCATTCATCACGACATCATTCCCACAACAGGTATGTGTAGTATATATACATGTATTAGACTGTAGTACCTGGTCCATAATAATGGGATAGCTGATGTGGAATGATTTATATGTGCCATCAAGTGTTGTGATGATGTTCAACTGAACAACTGCTATGGACAATTGTGTCTGTCCCTGTGGGTAGTGGGCCATAGCTGTCAACTGTACAGGTCAGCACTGACTGACAAGAAGTAAGCCAGCATAGTGTGTGCTGTGCAATGGGAAGTATGTATATTACGTGGCCTGTAGTTGGTGGTGGAAGTAATGCCATTATGATGGACACGTGGGACCCACAGTTCACCACTGGCAAGATACTCAGGTTAATCTATAATGTAGCATGCAGGAATGTCATAGGTGTGTAATAGGGTTACCTGCAATTGGGTCCTACATATAGCCCCCTAATGTCAGGCCGTGTCCATATGTGGCACCTGTCTGTGTTGTAGGAAGGCAGAACAGTGCAACTGTGCAGGAAGGTGTTGTGAGATTGTGGAGCTGATGTCTGAATGTACCCCACATATAGGTATGAATATGTGTACATATGCCACACACACACACACACATATATATATATATATATATATATATATATATATATATATGTGTATATATAATATATATATATATATACATATACATATATATATATATATATATATATATATATATATATATATATATACATATATATCAGCATGTATGTCCACAATATACAGATACCCATGTGTAGACATATATATGTGCACATATATACAATATCACGTATATTTACACATATATAGACATATACCTATATGCACATATCTACATATATATATATATATATATATATATATATATACACACACACACACACACACACACACACACACACACACACACACACACACACACACACACACACACACACAAACATATATGTGTGTAAAGCCATGTCCCCTATATTACTACCACAGTGATGCATGCTATGTGTTAGGCACCAGCACACACAGCAATACACACAGATAACTACAGCTGGCAGTGTGTGCAACATGGACGGGTATGTCACATGTTAGTCCCTTGTTGGGTCCACATTGCCCCATCTGTGAAGTATGCAATGGGAATATGGGGAAGTATGGCAGGTATATTTGTGGAGGTGGTCAGGGTTGGTAGAAATAGAGAACAGTCTATATGGGTGGTATGTGACACATGTGGTGGGTAAAAACCTTGGATGGTGTGTGTGGTCTGTAATGTGGATGCCCCATGGGCCCAATATGGGCACAATGGGACCAAGCCTCCCACCCACTGCTACTCACAACAGCAGTCTACGTCCTGAAGGTGCCTGGCCTGGAGGCTGAGCAGGAGGAGCATGTCGGCCCTGTGAATGTGTACTGGTGGCCTCAGACTGATGTAGCACATCCCACATGTGTCTATGGAGCCCGGTATGGAACAGACCTTAGACCTGACCTCAGGGGACAGGAACATGTCTGTGTGTGCCCCCAGGGGGGACAACATCCCCTGGCTTTGTTCCACTTGATGGCATTGCTGGACCAGTACATGAGGAGGCCCCAGGCTGGGACATGATGTGGCCAGGTAACATGGGAAGATGGGTTTGGAGAGGTGGTTCTGCTGACCAATAAAACATATACATGTTATTGTGTCACTGTTATAGAGCATATGTTGGTAGTAATAGTCTACACAATCCCGGAACATGTGCAACAGCATGCACAGTTATCCCCAATAACACAGAATGTCAGATGTGTGGTAATCCTAAAGTAGCCATACCATTGGCATATATGGAACCATAGTGTCCCTGACAATGGCATGGAGGTAATTAGTCTGTAACAGGCCAGCAGTGATAGTGTCCACACAGGGGACATGGCTACAATCACATAACAGAAAGTGTGGTACAATACAATATCTGTCCAACTGGTAGGACATACCTAATGAGTTGTGTGTACAGTTTGTTGAAGCTGGTATGGTGGGGGGGGTGACAGAGATGTGCATTACAAACTATGGTAAGCTTGCTGTATGAGTTGCTCAGACCTATTTCCATCTTCATTTCTTTCAGCCAAGATGTCACATGCATGGTTGCCCACCTATTCAACAGCAGAAAATGATGTGATTATATCACACCTGATCCAGCACTACCCAGTGCTGTTTGGCAGGGTTGCCCATGAGCAGCAGGAGCAGACCACCCTATGGAATGACCTAGTCCACAGGGTCAATGATGTCGGACTGCACAACTGCAGTTATGAGCAGGTCCAGCATCATTGTACTGACCTGCTTCACAATGCCTGTTGGCATGCTGCTGCTGCAGTCCAGGGGGATCACCTCACCATGGGGCACCATGCCATCCATCCCCCTGACACATGTGGAGGAGCTCCTGGCCAGCCTCATGGCACCTGCCTGTCTGGCCAACTGTCAACCGCTAGACAGCTTCGTGGAGGTGGGTGGCACCCACACACCGGCCAAGGAGTGTGCAGATAAGGACACAGGGCACATCAGTAGACCACTGTTGTGTATACATCTGCATTGGTACAGGTAGAACATGCATATCTGACATGTCATAGATATATTGTGTTGCTGCATTGTAGTGATAAACAGATGTCCAGATGTGGTAGTATTGTGGGAATGTACCGTTGATCTATTGTAATACTGCACCCACCCTGTAACACTGCTATAGGTGTGGCCACTGACATTGCATCTCTCACACTCTTATGTAGGTCCCTCCAGGATACCACCAAGGCAGAAGCCTGTAGCTGCTGAGTATGTTGTATGTAGATGCTTGCCAACACACTGGGCATGTAATGGTGATGGTATATTCCATGCACACATCTAACACACCTACCCTGAATGCATGCTGTACATGTGCATGCATTGTTGCTGTGAAATGCATGGTGTCACAGGGGTGACCATGATGGGGTATTGGAAGGGTATGTCAGACACCTGCATGATACCTAACTTCCTGTCATTGTGGAATGTGTCTACAGGGAGTAACATACTGGTGGTAGACATGGCCTACAGTAGAGACATGTTCGGAACACCACCCATATACAGTGCAACACCAGTGTATATACCTGTAGGACAATGGCAACCGCTGCAGAGATACACTATGGCATAAGGCATTACAGTAGTCCACATTATCAGTTAGGTCTAGGCTGCAACATGTGGTGTTCAGTGTATGGAACACTGTAAAGTGACACACATGTGCAAGGCTTACTTGTCATGCATCTGCATAAAGGCTGAAAGAGGGGGGTGTCATCATGACACACCAGTCCACTGCAGCAGGGATCCTAAGGATGCTAGGAATGGCTCTATATGCATATAGTCAGGTTCAGGACCTGTGGCAGCTGTAACCCTACCCACACAGCAATAGTGAAGGCAGTATGTGAACACCATGGGATGTGCCCATGAGTAGACCTTGCAATCATGCAGAATGAGGGGACATGTGTAGGGCAGACTGAACATACACTGACAAATGCAAATGGCCCATGCTGGTATACCCCTGCCTGGAGTAGTGACTACTGTAGTACACACAACAAGAGGTGCGATAAACCCTCATGATAAGGGTGTGTGCACATATGCCTGCATGGTGTGTATGCATTGCGGTCAGCAGCTGCACACCTAACACAATCTGTAGACACTGCATGTGAAAGTACAGGACATATGTCACATATCAGACTGTTGTACTGCTAAGATATGCAGTGATGTGGTCCCATGGCAGATCAAGGATGGGTGTGTCAAATCAATAAAGGTGTGTCCACCCCCCATAGCCATGGTATGCTCTGATGGTTGTCAGTGTAAGAGTATTGGATTGGTCATACATGGTCTGATGATGTTGACAGCTGTAAATCAGGCATCAGGCATTCACCAATGACAAATGTCCACATATCATCCCAGGTATGTGTTGCTGAAAAACATAGGGGCTGTGAGCAATAAAGCTGACATAACTGACACAGTACTACACATTCTACAATGGGTTGTACACCTGTGAGTTGTGGTGCACACTACATGGCTGGGTGCAGAACAGGTGCACAGCAATTCTGTGTACATGGGTGCAGTGGTATCCAGGGGAAAGGGCATCACCTAGTGACACAGCACATGCATCACACACATGTATACTGTTGCTAGCATGGATTGACTATAGCTGAACTGCATGCTGTTCTGTACCATATGTTCTGCATGTTGACATATGGGTAATGGGAGGACTGTGTGTACTATCATTGTGCAATCTCACCTGTATTTGTGTGTGTGTGTGTGTGTGTGTGTGTGTGTGTGTGTGTGTGTGTGTGTGTGTGTGTGCGTGTGTGCGTGTGTGCGTGTGTGCGTGTGTGTGTGTGCATCCTGGTGGTTAGTTAGTTTGTTTGCAGGGTCTCCCTGGGGAAGTGGAGGGAGGTAGATGCATGTAGGATGCATGTGTGCATGTGTATCTTTGTGTGGGTGGCCATGTACGCACATGTGAGATTGTGGGCTGTTCATACAGCTGTACCTCCCTTTGGGACCATGCAGTACATTTACATGGACTGCCATATTACACACCAGGAATACCTGTCATGTGTGTAATCACAGGACAGCTGATAGTCTAATATGGTCTGTAGCATGGAAGAGGCATCCAGAAGGAAGGTAAACACCAGGTACACCCATAATATTGCATTCAGCAGGGAGGTCACCTACAACCCACGTATGCAGCACCACAGATGCATTGGTGAAGTACTAGTTAACACCAGGGAGTGTCTCCATATATTGCAGTTGTCACATGATAGGCTGCATGAGCAGCATATCTGGCATGTACTGAGCATGGCATGCACATGCCACACCAGCGAGTGATGTTATGTATAGAACATAGTATCCCACACATATAGGAGTCATGCTCTTGATGTACGAACATACAGAGGGTGCATACCAAATGACAGCAGTGAGGCCATGTAAAACCACTACACACAGGTCAGGCAGGTAACGTATCAACAAGTCTTGTGGTGTATCCACTTGTGTAGGCATTTAGAGGACTGATATGTCAAGGAGTGGTATCAATGTGTGTATGTTAACAAGTGTGATGTAGGATGGGGTACCACATGGACATATACGTGGGCCTGTCTGTACAGCCATGGACAGGTAGGTATTATGTGTGTGTGTGTGTGTGTGTGTGTGTGTGTGTGTGTGTGTGTGTGTGTGTGTGTGTGTGTGTGCGTAGTGTTAGGCAATGCTGTACAGGTTTTAAAATGCATTTATTGTTTTCCTCCACAGGTGGCGATGTGGATCAAGGTCCCTCCTGCATGCAATCTGATGTTGGTATCCATACAGACACCAAAGATGATGATAGTACTGTTGAGGCACAGGTGGGGTTGTCAGGGGCTGATACTGCACCAACATCTGGCATCCCCCTTTTAGCCACCCCAACCCCGCACACAGTTTCAGTGTCTACACATACCCCATCCCCAGTGGCCATAGCGGAAGAACAGCTGGTGTTTGGTGACAGTGCACAGGGAAGTGTGGTAAGCATGCCTACTGTGTCCGGTCACAGCAGGCATAGCCAGATGTCTGGCAGGGCACCACATAGACAGATGTCCCAGGGTGCTCGTGGTAGGGCCACTGGACATCATGCTCCTGGCATAGGCGACATAGCTGGTACCAGCATGCGCATGTTTCAGGCTGTCATGGTGGCACAGGCACATATGGAACATTACACCAGACAGGGCCTGAGGCTGCAGAGGGCTGCTCTTGCATCTATAAGTGATAACCTCTGTGAATTGTCGAGTGCCATCCATGCTTATACCGAGCTCACAGATAGACTGCATGGTGAGATGATGGCCCTCATCGGCCGTGGTGTGAACGTGCTACAATGTGTGGTGGGGATGCGGTGATGCCCGTGTGGATGTTGTCCAGCAACACCAACAGCTGGCAGTCAACATGGACATGCGAGGACACCAAGGGTCTCCCATAGTGGCAGTAGCAGCCCCAGCAGTGCAGTGGGTGTGCTGTTCACACCACACCACATCAGGCCATGTGCACATGGTTCTGGCCAGTCCCAGGTGGAAGCAGGTAACAGTAGACAATTGTCATCAGGAGGTGGAGTAGCACATCGAGGCCTGTACCTTGACATGCCCATGGAACCCCTGGCAGGCACAGTCCACGTGTCCATGGCCGGAGACAGTGAACTGCACACCCTGCCAGGTATGGTCTGCAGCTGTCCATAAATACCTGTGTAGGGAAGCTACATGGCAGAACTGTGTGCATGCATACCCACACACTATGCAAACAAACCTAGGGCAACCCAATACCTACACACACCACATCACCTCACCCAGCTCTCCAAAGTACACCCCTTACCCACACACATGATGTCAAATGTATGGCCCACCCTCGGCCTCTGGAAAACCAACATCACACCCTGTGCATATGATAATACATGTGCCACATCCCTGTCATCCATACCATTAATGCAGGGACAGGCTGATATGGTTCTGATGCACAAAGTGACTGTACTACAGTGTACTACAGTACTACAGCGTAACATGTTGTAGGGAGTAGAGTGTAATGGATATATGGCAGGTAGTGTAGCCATCCAGCAATGATGCCGTATAGCTGTTAGTAACACTGGTTGGATGTGGTCTCTATAATGTTATCCATTTGTGTTGTAGGTGAACATGTGTCAGTACTAGGATGACCTGTGCATATGATGATAACTGTGCCAAAGCCCTGTCATCCATACCATCAATGCAGGGACAGGCTGATATGGTTCTGATGCACATGGTGACTGTACCATAGTGTACCACAGTACTACAGTGTAACATGTTTTAGGGAGTAGAGTGTAAAGCATATATGACAGGTAGTGTAGCCACCCAGCAATGATTCCTTATAGCTGTTAGTAACACTGGTTGGATGTGGTCTCTGTAATGTTATCCATTTGTGTTGTAGCTGTACACGTGTCAGCACTAGGATGCCCTGTGCATATGATGATACCTGTGCCACATCCCTGTTAACCATACCATCAATGCAGGGACAGGCTGATATGGTCCTGATGCACAAGGTGACTGTACCACAGTGTACCACAGCACTGCAGTGTAACATGTTTTAGGGAGTAGAGTGTAATTCATATATGACAGGTAGTGTAGCCATCCAGCAGTGATGCATTATAGCTGTTAGAAACACTGGTTGGATGTGGTCTCTATAATGTTATCCATTTGTGTTGTAGGTGTACATGTGTCAGCACTAGGATACCCTGTGCATATGATGATACCTGTGCCACATCCCTGTTAACCATACCATCAATGCAGGGACAGGCTGATTTGGGTCTGAAGCACACGATGACTGTACTACAATGTTCCACAGTACTGCAGTAACATGTTGTAGCGAGTACAGTGTAATGTGTATATGGCAGGTAGTGTAGCCATCCAGCAATGATGCCTTATAACTGTTAGAAACACTGGTTGGATGTGGTCTCTATAATGTTTTTTATTTGTGTTGTAGGTGTACATGTGTCAGCACTAGGATGCCCTGTGCATATGATGATACCTGTGCCACATCCCTGTTAACCATAGCATAAATGCAGGGACAGACTGATTTGGGTCTGAAGAACATGGTGACTGTACTACAATGTACACAGTACTGCAGTGTAACATGTTGTAGGGAGTAGTGTGTAATGCATATAAGGCAGGTAGTGTAGCCATTCAGCAATGATGCCTTATAGCTGTTAGTAACACTGGTTGGATGTGGTCTCTATAATGTTATCCATTTGTGTCATAGGTGTACATGTGCCAGCACTAGGATGCCCTGTGTATATGATGATACCTGTGTCACATCCCTGTCAACCATACCATCAATGCCGGGACAGGCTGATATGGTTCTGAAGCACATGGTGACTGCACTACAGTGTACCACAGTACTACAGTGTAACATGTTGTAGGGTGTAGAATGTAATGCATATATGACAGGTAGTGTAGCCATCCAACAATGATGCATTATAGCTGTTAGTAACACTGGTTAATTGCAGTCCCTGTAATGTTATCCATTTGTGTTGCAGGTGTGCATTTGTCAGCATGAGGATGGTCTGCATTCATATTCCACAATGGGGTATGTCACTGTGGTGACACCATGGCTGTGACATATCTGGGGTACAGCTGAACACATGTCACAGGTTACTAAACCAGTTATTGCCTGTGCCACATGGACGTTTGGCCCGCTGAGCATGTATACCCTACAACCTGATGTAGACCCATCCACATATACGCACACTGTTATTTGGCAACACTGGGACAAGATCCCTACCTAGCTATGTAGTGATACTGAAGTGTGTGGCTTACATTGCACACACCACACAGCATTTAGGGTGAGGTGTATCCCAGGTTACATGTTACATGCAGAACATCCCCAGACATGTACAGTATGCTAATGGAGGATGTGATGGGTATATTTGGATAATATGTAGTGTGACATACCGCCATATACACATTTACAGACACATAGACAGACACACATCCAAGATACCAGGGCCTATCGCCGCTAACTAACCTGACTGTGTGTCCAATGTGTTTCAGGTAGACTGCACACATCACATACATAACTGGCTTGGATTGTGGTAACAGTTACCTGTATGGTTGATAGTGACAGTAGTAACCATAACGTGGTACATAGGATATATACTGGGTGTACCTTGGTGTAATGACAGTGTACACAGCACCCACATCCTCCAGTGGATATTGTACTCCCTGAAACCCATGATGACACCCTGCCATACCGACCATCACACATTGGCCGCAACTGCGATACAAGCCATAGTATACCCCAACAGTGGTACTACAGGGATATGCATCTCATGCATATGCTGCATGCGTAGCAGGTTGTTGCATTGTCATGCCTCATCTATGGGCAGCAACAACATTATCTGTACTACTGTGTGGCAATGGGTATTATAATAAGAGTATGTGGCCTCAGAATGCTGTACCCTACAGATGTACGGACATGCACACCTATACTCACATGCCAGAACACAATGGGTATCCCATGCCTATCACCCCATTTATAAAACACTGTTGTGTTGGTACTGCAAGGCACGTGTAACCGGTATGGGGGGAGCTTAACAGGGTACATCTAATGTTCCATACAGCAGCAGCCACAACTGACTATGGCAATGTGTTTTGCATTGGTTGTGAAGGCCTTCATGGAATTCCCAAATACAGGTGTGCTAGCACAGAGACACTGCTATACTCAGTCATGCACATGTACACATGTGTCAGTACTGGGGTGCATCCCTGCAGTTGGTCATAGCTGTGTACCTATCTATTGTCCAAGGGGAGATGGGTTGTGTAGGGGTTGTGTGTACAGTGTTATTCTGCCACCTGCCAGGTGTCAGCAGGCATCTATCGACAGACACTACTGTCGTGACCATCTGGGTGTGAATGACAAGCATCAGCCAATCCTCCAGATGCCTCCTGCACATGGCCACTAAGGTAATCAAGCTGACATGCATGCAACATGCATTACAACACATGGTTATTGTCTGTGATGGTGACCTGTATGCAAGCATGTTTGGTTAACTGTGGCAGTGTAGTGGAGTTATCTGTGGCATGTGGTGCATACAGGGTGACATCTCCTATAATTGCCAGTTCTTACACAGCTGGGCAGATATGTCAGTGACAATCAAACTTAGGTTGCCTGTACATATCCCAGCTGGATACCTGCCATCTGTACAGGGATTGAAAGTCATCAGCTTGGCAAGTAGCTATGCAGTAGCATGAGTGTGGTGACAGATAGACATCTGACAACAATATGTATGCCATAACTATGTCAGATGCCCTCACTAATATGTGCTGTACAGACAGTAGTTTACAGTTACATTCCACATGATGGATCATTACCCAGTAAGGGGTAAATACTGTGACACAGCTAACACACCAGGGATACAACAGGGAGGCCTCAGTGTCCAGCCATGCCTGCAGGTGTGCCTGTTGTTAGTACTACATTAAATAACAAAATGAACAGCCTTTGAACCCAGGACCCTGTACACTGAAGTCACAGCACTTAACCACTATGCCATGACCACTGTGAAGACAGCTGTCGTTGTACCAATATAGCTGTCAATACACATATTGAGTAGTATTGAACAATTGCCTTTAGTTCCTACATTGTGTAGTCCTTGTTATTAATATGACTGTTGCATCACATATGTTATTTTATCATAATGTGCACATAGCAGATACACACGCTGAGATACATCTGGGAGGGTATACACAACCGCGAAGTTTACTCATGACAGGAATATGGTTGTATACATATAATAGGTTTATATATGTCTACATGTACATACACATGTATACTCATACAGATGTCTGTATACACATCTGTATTGTGCTACATATATATGGCCATGTGTACATCTTTCCGTATGTATGTATGTATATATATCTATATATATATATATATATATATATATATATATATATATATATATATATATATATATATATACATATATAGCCATGTATATATGTATATATATATATATATATATATATATATATATATATGTCTACAAAACTATATATGTATGCACATCCTATGTGTACAGATATGCCTTGTTATGTTGGTATATATGTAGATATCTATAACTATATGTGCATACAAATCTATTCTGATATACTTACTGCTGTCAGTATATATGTAGATATCCATATGTATATGTGCATATGTATCTCTAGCTGTATATGTGTAGACATATATTGTAAATGTATATATCTGGGTGTTTATATGTATATATATATATATATATATATATATATATATATATATATATATACATATGCATATCTATCTATATATGTCGATTTGTATATATATATATCTATATAGATATCTGAATAATTATATATACATATATAATATATATATGTATATATCTGGGTGTTTATATGTATGTATGTATATATATATATATATATATATATATATATATATATGTACATATACATATCCATCTATATATGTCGATATGTATATGTATATATATCTATATAGATATCTGAATAATTATATATACATATATTTTCACCATATGTCCTGAACTTGGAGTGTAGCCCTACCTCAGCTCCTATTGTCCCAACTCCGTAGTGCATGGGGATATCAAGTATATATAGCAGGTATATTTGTAGACTATTGCTACTGTAATAGGGATTGTCTTCACAGACATTGTGTGTGTGGGAGATCACATCTGCTTTTAAAATGGGTGCCATTGGCTACTGACAGGCATCCTAAGGATATCATAGTACAGTACCACTGCTAGCACATAATGCTCTTGCGAACTACAGCCGAGATATTGGCTAATATATGTGGACATTCTGACACACTCTGTACAGTCTAGAGGTGTACACTTAACCCCTAAGTCCAAGACACGTGGACCAAGCCTGACAATGTGGATGTTATCAGCCATGTAGATGGGTATAATGAGTAATGACTGGCATACATTTGCCCCCATAGGTTATGCATTCACACACCCCTGTCTGTCCTGACACATAATAACCACTGGTACAGATGTGCCATGGCCACATATTACCCACTAGATACTGACATACATCTGCACAGCATCCCACTGCTCTATATGACATACATGACTGTTAAGGGAGAACCGTCAGCAAGTATCTGTACATGACATCTCACAGGGTATGTACACGAATCTGCTAGGCATGTAACAAAGAACTGTGCAGCCTACGGACAGACTGGCTCAACACTGGCCTACATTTCCTATTGTGGAATGCAAATGTATCTGCATGTATAGCAGGCTCTACAGACATGTTACAGCAGAGAGTACAATACATCAGTGTAAAAGTGCATAACCACAGCCAATGTGAACACAGCCACATATGGTATGCTAGCATTATATTACAGTATATGGACTATTTGTTCAACACCATCATCATATGTGCCACTCAGACACTAACCCTACATATACTGGGCCACTACACAGTGTGGTCTGATGCCTGTCTGTGGTATAGGATATGTGTGTGTATGGCCCTACAAACATGTAAGCCGATATGGTAACATACAGTAGAGCAGCATGTAACATCAGACAGAATGGGACCAAGAACAATAACATCTACCACAGTAGCCCAGTACCAAACTATGAACATATGAAGTCTGTACACAGGCCAGTGTACATATTATCAATACACACACTGTCGACATTCACCACAGAATGTCCAGGTGATGTCATCAGATATAACCCCTACTATACATAACATGCATATTAGTCTGACATCTTACTGGCTTGTTATTAGTTACAATGCCACTAATTATGGTGTACAGCACATATGCACCTCTTACTGCATGACATATGTTCAAAGGTTGACAGAGTTGTGGCTGAAGGCACATACACAGGGCCAATATTGACATGTTGTTGTGATAACCTCATACATTTACTGTTGTAACAAGGTTTGTTGCAACATATGTCCTATGAGGGATATGAATTCAGTAACTCTCATGGGTGTCACCATCTACAGACTGCAATCCTCATGCTAACTTCTGCAGTCCACAGATAGGTGCTCTGTGCATAACACATGAAACAAAAGGCACCACACACTGCCCAGTCTGCAGATGACCCTACAGATGGGGTTCCCTCATACACATTGCCCTGACATGGCAGTTATTAAAACATGTAGGACAGCCATATCCACACACACCCTGTTAAACCAACATTACTCCAAATGCAGTATAGCAGCACTTACAGTCTGTAGTCAGGTCAGACACATCCCCCTCCTGTGTGTTGCCCTGTTTCCACAGTGTATGTTGTTACAGGTAAATCCCCAATCCATCTGAGATGCTGTTTGCCAAACAACAGAATGAGTTCCTGCTCACAGTGAATGAAAGGGCCCAACACCAACATGATGCTCCTAGATACTGGAGTGTGTTTCCATACAATTGGCAATGGGAATGTTACTACAGCTGTTTCATGTGCAATCAGCTAGAGGAGGGCTGCAATTTGTGCAGTGGCCATCAGCTGATTATGAGCATCAATTAAAATACACATGCTGCTGCCTAAGCAAAGTAGGTGTAGGTCTCCACATCCACCAGAGAGGGAGTGAGAGAGGCAGACAGAGGAAAAGTAAAGTCAGGGAGGGGTGGGAGAGTAAAACATAAGCATGTTTGTATCACACACCTACCAGCACAGAGTATCAAACCCCTGACGACTATGTAGTGCTATCACATTTCTATGCAGTTATGGGATGCGCTACATAGGTTACATGTTGAGGAGCCCTCAAAACTTATATGAGATGGTGAGTGGTATCTGAAACAGGGATATGGTAGCTATATGGTAGGTGTAGTACACATGCCTGTCCACATGAACAGTTGCCAGTATCATCACAGCCACACTCTCACAGGGATGCACACACATTGACACACTTGGCAGGGCCAGGAATACAACTCATCACTAGTGAGATTGCCAAAATACATTATTGTGCAGGTATTACATTCACCACAGAGGTCATATAGAGGTTATATGGGCAAAGGGTATGTGGAGGTGTCTGACATTGGACAGCATGCTTCAGTATGCCACTGGGGGGTTGTAGTGAGCGTGAATGTGATCACATGCATCATACAATACACAGGCACACACAGGGTGCCAGTACTGACATGCATGGGCGCATTGCTTCATGGGTGTGTAGTGGTCAACTGTGCCAGACAGCTATACAAGGCTAGGTGATGGGTATACCTTGGAATCAGTTCACACAACAATGGTCTGCATTGTGGCTCAGGAGTGTAGATTCTGGATTTGCTCACACAGATGGGTATTGTATTCACCATCCAGTCACCTGGGTGACTATTGTGTGTGACCAATGCTGTGCATTGCTTGCCATGTATGTGTGCCTTAGTCCATGACATGGATGGTGTCTGGGATGTGTACACCTCCCACATGCATGTACAGTGACATGTTGAACTGTACCTGGGGTGTATGGCCCATGTTGTGTACATAGATTATCATCAGATGTGCCAGTCCTGGCCTCATGGCGGGAACTGGTAATGGACATCAGGGTTACCCTGAACCTACATTGATAGCATGATACCGGCATTCCCTGGTGTCAGTGGCATCTGTCTATACAGGGCATGTTTTAAGGCATGGTATGTCCTTTGTGGGTCACATTTGATGGCACCACAGGTGTTGCAGGTGTCCGTGGGAAACATGGGAAAGGTGCACTGTCAGCATGTACATGCCTATTGGACAGATGGACAGGGTGTAATTCCCTCTGTAGCCCACTGAAATCACACAATGGTTACTATCAGTGGGCAATATGCAGGGTACTACCAACATAGTGGCTGTTGCCTAGGCAAGTCTGTGTGTGTATGAAAAATGAGTTGACAGTGTTCTTTGGGTAATACTAGTGTTGCAACATTGTTTGCCTGGCCTTGATGTCACATGTAGGGGTATGGATTTGCGCCCCAGCCTCTCAGCTATTTCACATCTGTTATCCCTGTATGGTGGACATTGTTATATATACTAGGGCCACCATATAAGAAATCTGCAAAACTCACTTCACATTGAGCCAAGTTGTTACACACTCACAACCACCTCCACACAGGATATGAGTTAAAAACACAGACACAAACATACACACACCTGTCATGTCTTGGTTTAGAACTCCTACCTAACTAGTTTATTACACTACAGCACTACCTAGTTATAGGTCACGCCATGGAGATTACTGGAGTACTCCTTCCACAAAGGTGTATTTCACACTGAATGACATCAGCAGGATTGTCAAAGTAGGGCATTTGAGATGTAGTGAGTGTGGCTAGGCTAAAATGCATTGCACCCTACACTAATAGAGACACACACAGTTGCCATGTCTGGGATTAGAACTCCTACCCAACTAGTTCATCAAACTACAGCCATACTCAGTTATAGAACACACCATGGAGATTACTGGGCTACACCTTTCCCAAAGGTGTATTTCACAGTGTATGACATTAGCAGCCTTGACAAAGTAGGGCAATTTCTTTCTAGTGAGTGTGACTAACTTAAGAAGCATTGCTGTCTACACAGACGGTGACACCCCCCCCCCCACACACACACACACACACACACACACACACACACACACACACACACACAGAATTGCAGTGTCTGGGATTAGAACTCCTACCTAACTAATTTATCACACTACAGTAGTACACAGTTATAGGATGCGCCACAGAAATTACTGGACTACAGCTTTCTGAAAGGTGTATTTCACAGTGTATGACATCAGCAGCCTTGACAAAGTAGGGCGTTTGAATTGTAGTGAGTATGACTAGCCTAAAATGCATTGCTCTCTATACGGATGGTGAGAAACACACACAGTTTCCATGTCTGGGATTATAGCTCCTACCTAACTAGTTTATCACACTACAGCAGTACACAGTTATAGGAAGAACCATTTAGATTACTGGTCTACACATTTCACAAGAATGTATTTCAAAGTGGATGACCTCAGAAGGCTTCTCATAGTACAGCTATGGGGAAGGCAGTGTGTGTGCATGGGCCATAACCCATTCATCTAGAGGTTGACACACCACATGTGGGCACACACAGGGTTATATTCCACAGGTACATGTATACAACTTCTAGATGACTACTTCTTGTACAGTCATGTGGTACAGCTAGCACTTGCACCACATAGTCCGTAATGCTGACAGATACCAGTGGCTAAGGTCTACAGTAAGTGACATCGAAATCTCATGTAGTTGTAGCCATTTGGTTGTGTGCTAGGTGGGAGAGGCCTCATAATGGATGGCCCCTTGTGACAGTCACTCTCATCCACACATGTGTGTACATCTACTTTTGGCATATTACAGTGTGTTGTCCTTGGATATATGCCTGTATTCCTATCCAGTGAGTGTGCAAAGCATGTGTGCTGCATATTGAGGAGTGTCTGCACTAACATCTGCAACTGCCAGATATGTCTGGTCCACTGTTGTCTGCAGACATGGCCTTCATTTGTTTAAGTGTGTGAGTATGCCCAGTATGACCTTTCGGTATGTTGTTGGCTGACATTGCCTTCATTTCTCCAAGTGTGTGAGCATGCCCAGTATGCCCTTCTGTATTGAATGTGTGGATCAATTCCAGGTATTTTGTATTGCAGTGCTGACATTTGTGCTGTACACCTACAGGTAGCATACTGTTTCTGCAGGGTATCCGTCGATCATTTGGCAATATGGGGACAAACTGTGCAGGGAATAGTGTGTATTGTAGATGGTTGTGTCTGTGCTGCTTCAGTTGCATGGTACTGCTATTATCAGAGATATTCAGGCATGTGTACTGTTATACATAGTGATGTTTTCTATCCTCATGTACTGTCAGGTGGACATTCTTGCTCACAGTGATGACTTGGGGGACAAGGGTGACTGCAGCTGTGTCCGGTATTGTGAGCTGACGCCTATGTATTCATGGTAAGTTATGCCATTCTGGAGGGGGAGCTGCAGACACTTGGTGCTGGGTTTGTGTACCCAGTTCAGCACCTTGGTACAGTGTTGGCAGAGGATCCCATACTTGTCCACCCATCAACATGGCTGTATGGCCTTATCTTGCTGTGGCAATGCCTCACAACTGTACAGATTTGCACAGGTTAGCCAGAGGCAGGGGCCATGTGTCAGGACATTTACCCTATTGTGGTGTACAGGCAGGTGTGTAGCCACCCATTTATGTGTTTACTGCCAGGGATAGTTTGTGCACACAGCTTAGTGTTGGACCCTGCACATTCCATGCTGCCCATGCTCCCACACCCCCCTCTGTTATTCTAACCTCTTCCAAACATTATGCATACATTCTCTGATACTTTCCCTAAGGGTATCACCACATCACAGGTGTGTGTTAGTGTTGGTCCACAGTTCATGCAGTGGGACATGATGGACATGTTACTGTGGTTTGTCCAAATTTTCTTGCATATGGCTTATGTGGAGTGTGTTATGTTGTTATGTGGGTGTCCATGACATAACATGCATTGGCAGTACGTGTGAGACATGAGCCTTTGGCAGGTGTCTGTGGGGCATTAGGTGTTGGTGCAGACCAGATGTGGCAGGCCACTGCATTATGTCAGTCTTACAGTCCCAGACCACCATACAGTATATTCCCCTGGGGTGACAGGGTAGGTGTGATAGTTGTTCATGCCAATGCCTTCTATCAGTCTTGATCAGGTGTTGTGGATGCTGGCAGGGTGCTACCTACAGCTAGGGAGACACCTGCATGGAACACCTGCACTGCATGCTGCAGTCTTCCACTATTGCCATATACAGGTAGGGTTTTACTGTACCCATTCCCCACAGCAGGGATATTGCCAGAGAGGTGCCTGTGGGTGATGTTTGTGTGGCTGTGTGGATGTGCACTATGGACGCTACTTGCATCTGACACACAGATATGCATGGGGCATTACAGTTATGCTGGCATGTGCAGGTAAATCAGCTGATCCCCAATACATCGGTCCAACCTCCTTTGTGATCTGCAGTTGTTCAGGCAGACATCACCGGTATCCCCTACTACAGGTCCAGTTACTGTGATGCATACCTATATGTACAAATTCAAGGGTGTCTCCATTTCACAGTGACACAATATATACTGTATGTCTGGGGTACTTTCCCCTGTGCACTGCTTATATATCTAGTGCAACAGCCATGCCATGTCAGTCTTTCAGATGGTGACACATATTACCACCATACATTTACAATGGCTTACTGCTAGCATGTGTTATATTGATGGGGATTGTCTTTGGCACTGCAGTCATGAGGGCTTGTCCCTGTTATCAGCAGTAGTGGCCAATGGCCACCAAGTCTTATCTCAACATGCATAAATACTGACCACTCTCACACATTATGAAACACATACTATCCTAACACATACAGACCTGCATGGTGTGCAGATACTACAACCTATCCTGCTACCTTGGCCACCTTTGGGCATCTGTGCTCCACTCGTATTATACCTACTCATACATGTTACTACATTTCTACACTGGATTGGGGGAAGGAGCAGACCTGTCTGTTTCCATGTGTCTATATAGGCATGGGGGCACATCTGACTGTTACTACATTTCTACATAGGATTGTGGGGACACACACCTGACTGTTACTACATTTCTATGCTGGATTGGGGGTAGGGGCACACCTGCCTGTTTTGACATGTCTACATGGGAGTTGGGGGGGGCACACCTGACTGTTACTACATTGCTATGCTGGATTGGGGGTAGGGGCACACCTGACTGTTTCTACATGTCTACATGGGAGTGGGGGCACATCTGACTGTTACTACATTTCTACATCGGGTTGTGGGGGGACATCTGACTGTTTTTACATTTCTACACAGGATTGGGGGGCACACCTGACTGTTACTACATTTCTACACAGGATTGGGGGGAACACACCTGACTCTTTCTGCATGTCTACATGGGAGTGGGGAGGGCATACCTGACTGTTACTACATTTCTACATATGGTTGTGGGGGGGTCACACCTGACTGTGTCTACATTTCTACACATGATTGGGGGGTACACCTTACTCTTTCTATATGTCTACATAGGATGGGGGGGCCACACCTGGCACTTGCACACATTTGCTATGACTGTACTGGTATGTCATGTACTCTATTTCATTCTGTATTCTAACCTATCATACTAACTAGAGGCATATCAGTGTACTACAGGTCTTAGCTTTGGTTGCCCTACATATTAGTGCCTGACTTCCTACCCTTCAGAACTAACATCCCACTGCCTGACCTGCTGTATTCTGTCTGTGTAGGCCTGGGGGGAGGTTACCCATAGGTGTCATTCAGAGGCCATAGCACAGGCTCTATTTGGGTTTGTCTACACCTGTCCTGCTGACTGGGACACTTGTTGGGTATGTGAACCTCCCTGCCTATGTGTGAGTCATATGGATACACATGTCACCCAGCATATTTCCTGCAGTGGGTTTTGTCACCCTGTGTAGTACTGGCTGCTATGGTGACTCCAGTATATGCTACAGATGTCATGGTGCCACTATGGGTGTCTGCTATCTGCAGCCATAACATTCAGCCACCTAAATCCCTTGCATGCTCACATCCATATCATAGATACAGGTAACGTCACATTCTACTCCCTTTGGCAATTGGTAGGTTGATTGACATACCTTGTGGGTGTGCCAGGATTGTGGATGGTGCTGGAGGGCTGCCTATGTTGGATGCACATAGTACACTCTTTGTACATGGTTGAGCACAGGTAATGTCATGTCTGGCATCCCTTTTACTGTATGTGTGAGTCATAGAGAGGTGTCATTCCCTGGATCCCTACTGTGTCTGTGTATGTGCTATGCGTTGCCTCTTTGCCAAGGCCAGGGCATACTGGGCATGCCTCCATCTGCCTATTGTGGCAGGCTCAGGTTGTTCCTCATCCGAGTCACTCTGTGCCTGTGCAGGCCTTGGCACTGGTGGAGGGCTGTGTGGCCCTGCCCCATGCTGTTCCTGCTGCAGCTGTTTCCACAGGATCATATTGTGTGGCATGGCACATACTATAACAATTTGAGTACATGTAGCTTGTGAGTACTGCAAGGCTCCACCGGATATGTCCAGACACCGGAACCATAACTTGAGCACCCGAAACACATGCTCTATTATACATCTGGTCTGTGTGTGTGCCTCATTATGGCGTTCTTGTTCAGGTGTGTGTGCATTTCTGATGGATGTCATCAGCCACAGCTCCAGTGTGTAACCAGCATCCCCCCACTAGTGACCATAGGGAATGTCCCCATTGGCATCTGGTACAGCTGCATCAGATGCAAGATGTGGGAATCATGATAGCTTCCAGAGCAGCCGGCACACACATTCATTATAATGCCCTGGGCATCACACACGATCTGGCAGTTAATGAAGGGGAGCCCCCTGCAGTTGATGTAGGCCCTACCCTGATCACCGGGTGGTGCTTTGACGCATATGTGCATGCAGTCTATAGCACCCACTACCTCAGGGTATTCTGCTATTTGGTGGAAGAGATGCATATTGCTGGCCAACACCTAAAGGGTGTTGAAGAAATATACGTGCTCACTGGCATGTGCTGACATGGCATCCAGGAACTGGTGGAGTACTCTGGATGCTGATGCCTGTGAGATCCCCATGATATCCTCAGTTGAGCTTTGGGAGGTATTTGTGGCTAGTATTCCTAGGCCTACACATACCTTGGTATCCACTGGGATGGGTTCTCCTCGGTCAGTTTGGTGTGTCAGGCGTGGCCAGCACAGCTCAACAATTTGCTGTAGGAGGTCCATGTCCACCCTATAGTGCTCCACTATCTCCATCTCATGTAGCCCCTGGTAGGTTACCCTGGATCTGTACACTCTTCTCCATCTCTTCACTTTGGGTTGATCAGCAGCATTCACATCCTCACCACCCTTGGCTTCTTGCACATGTTGTTCTATGTTTCCTGCTGCAGCCCCTATCATTTTGTAGTTTTGTTTGTTAAAAGTTCCCGGTTTGTATACACTGGTGGTGTAGAGTATGGGAAAAACAGAGGGGAAGGTGCCTGCATAGTTTATAGTAGTGTTCTGGGCTTGGCTGGTCTGCTGCCTGTGTAATTGGCTGATTCTGATACATTTCACCTGCCAGCTTTGCTAGTTCTCCTTGATTACCTTCCTACTGCTATTTTCCCTTCCCATTGCCTTCCTGTTTAAGCCCGGGGGTGCGCCGTGCAAACAGAGTGCTCAAATGTGCGCAGATCTGCTATTTCCTGGTTTAACTTTTTTTTTTCCTTTAAAACCCGGTGCGCGGCATGCACACCCGCTTAGGCAATGCAAAGAGTGTTAAGCATACTCAGACACACACTCTTGTTTAGCTGTGCTTAGCTAGGGGCAAACCTGAGCCACAGGGCTCCAAACTGCTGATACCCCCCCATGATGTCAGCTAACTCCTAGGCTTGCACAAAGCTATCCCTACTCTTATACTGTTGGGACGTGATTAGCATGCTGGGGAAAACTAGGATTCACTATCATTCCCCTCATTTGCATAGGATTGCCTGCTAATGCATAGTTGCATGTCTCACACTGAGCCTCCCCCCTTAGCAACCACTGCTCACTGGCCATGTTGTCATCTGCCTGCCATTGACTTTCATGGCAGAATAGTGATTTTAGTTAGAATGCTTATTTTAGGTTTATTTTATTATTTTCCCCATGATCCCGTTTGCACGCCACTGCCCTGTGCTTAAACAGCTGACATCGGCTAAAAAAAAACATAAAAGTTGATTTTTTTTATTTTGTAAGCTCTTTGCAATGCCAGTGGCCTTATACTTGAGCATTGGCATACTTCTTGACTGATATGCAGCCTTTATTTGGAGCTGTCACGGCTCCGTTTTGGATTTTGCAGAAATTTACTCGGTTACTAACCAAGTACATTTCTGCAGATTACACTAGTCCTGCATGGCCATTTTCCAGCTTCCTGGTTCACAATTTCACCTAATTTGCATGGATTTCTCCTGCAACTGGGCGATTTGCATACAGGGGCTTAGTCCGTGCAGAACTAGTGCAGGAGCGCTCGTGCATGCCCCTGCAGGCTGTTCCTGGATCGCACGGCAGATATTTTGCCTGCTAGAGCTCCTGCACTAATCCTGCATGCAGTGCAAGACATGCAGAATCCGGGGGATTGTTTTACTCAATGCCTTCATTTTTGTTTTCCATTTAAACATGCTATAACTAGGCTGTTAGCTTCTGAAAGATTTGCTTCTCTGTTTTATTACTTTTTAAAATATGCTATTACTTTTTAAACATTATTGACGTACAGTAAGTTGGATAAGCATTCATTAACTATTACTCATATGATTTATTAAAGATGGCAACTGTCTGAAGCAAACTCAGGGATTACCCTGAAGATTTGTTACAGCTGAAAAGTGTAGATTTGAAAAATGTAATATAGTCCACAGTGAAGTAGTAGGCTTAGTGTACCAAGACTATAAACACCAAACATTTAAACATACCAATTAAAGTAAAGTATACACAATTAAAATGCTATACACAGAACAGAGGAAGTTACAAATATTTGAAGAGAAAGGACAGTCAAAAAATGGAATAAGAAGAACAAGAAAAAGAAAATGGAGCCATCCAGTGAAAGGACAGTGACGCAGCACTGAAGGAAAGATAACGAGAAAAAATATAAAATATGTGAAGGTAAGATAAGTAATGACATAACCAGAGTGCAGTGCATAAGTCAGTAGCAGTGGATATATAAGGATTATGTGCAGTGAAAGTGATCTGTAGCATGAGTGCAAAAACTATATGCACAGCATACTTAATAACTGCAAGGCCAAGGTGAATCACCATATTGAAATGACCGAAAGAAAAGATGCAATTTAATGTAGTATTTAGAGAAAAATGAAGTATGATGCTAATTGTGTTGCTGTATGAGAATTTAAAAGACTACAGATCTAGTCACATTTATGTATTTATGTTTCAGTATGTTTGCACTACTCCATTTTTTGCAAGTTCGTGTTCTCTCAAAAGATGAATATAAAGACCTTGGGAGGAATGGAGGTAGAACCTGTATATTAGGGGTGAAGGGGACACAGTCTCCATGCAAAAGTTACAGTATTGTAGTATGTTTGTTTTGCACTGCGGTTTGCTCAACTTACAGTTTTTTTTTTTGTTTTTTTTTTTTGTTTTTACTGTTACTGTTAAACTGTATATGATTGCAACTAGTAGAGAAACTGTTTCCATATATATGCATCTCCAAGATAAATCTTGGAAGTATTACCATAAATCTAAAACACCTAACACCCTTATTGAGTATAAGAAACTTTGTAATAAAGTGAAAAAATAAATTGCTTTAGACTGAAAGTCCTACTACTCTAAGCTTCAGAACAATCATAGATCCAACCCCCAAATTTTGGAACAGTATATCTGCTCTCCTCTCTCCTGGCAAAAAAGACAATCCCTGCTCTGACCCCAACTCTCCAGATCGTATCTTAGCTACACAATTCAACTCTTTCTTTATTGATTCAATAGCCAAGCTCACCACATCATTCCCTAATAACACTTCTACTCCACCCTCACCCCACACCCTCAACTCTAGTCCCACTGACATCAACACTTATCACCCCCCATCTACCAACCTGTCTCTCTACAAACCATAAAAAACTTCTACTAAAACTAAAACCATGCTCTCATGCCCAGCCAACCTTCCATCTAACTTTCTCAAGCTAGCTGCAGATGGCATAGCCCTTTTCATCACCATACTAATCAACCGTTCAGTCCAAGAATCCTATGTACTCCTCTTCTGGAAGAAAACATTCATCATTCCCCTCCACAAAGGAGGCAACAATACTGAAATATCCAACGTCTGTCCTATAGCCATCCTGTCCCCTATCACAAAAGTCCTTGAAAAATGCATACACTTGCAACTCCTTCCCTATCTCCCAGACAATCAACTTCTTTTTCCAACTCAACATGCTTTTAGACCTGGACATAGTGCAACCACTGCCCTTGTCTCCTTCTTTGACATCATCAGCCACGCCTGAGAATCTGGCAGCATTGTGTCTACCCTTCTTCTAGACTTATCAAAGGCCTTCAATACTGTTTCCCACAAACTTCTCTTGTCCAAACTCTCTCTTCTCAATCTCTCCCCTTCCACTATTAACTGTTTTTCCAGTTATCTTTCCAATAGACATCAAGCCATCAAGTGGAACAATAGTACCTCTTCCTTCCTTCACACTCCAACAGGAGTTCCACAATGGTCAATACAGGGTCGCTTACTTTTTAACATCTTCATTAATAATTTTCATCAGTGCATTCCTAATACCAAACTAGTACAATACACGGATGATTCCACCATAATTTGCTATTCGCAATCTCTTCCCAAACTCATGCAACTGACACAAGATGCCTTCTCTTTTACCGAGTCTTGGATGCTGAATAATCACCTTGCTCTCAATGCATCCAAAACCAAAAATCATGATCTTTACCCCATCTAAAAACACGTTTATCGATAAATATTCCTTCTCCACAGTCAGTCAGAATAAGATTCCCATTGAAATCATCTCCCATACAAAACTTCTAGGTGTTATCATTAATGAACATTTAAAGTTTGACATTCATATACAAACTAGTATTAAGAAAACACACCAAAAGCTCAGAATGCTGTATTGTTACAGATGTTATCTCACTCCCTCATCCAAACGTATACTTTCGATTTCCTACCTCATCCCCTCTCTCTTGTGTGGATCCCCTCTTCTCAACAACCTTCAATCCTCCCTAAAGTCAAAACTGTCATCCTGCTACAATAAAATCTCTAAGTTTGCTGCTGGGATAAAATCCTCTTCCCACCACTTTGATGCACTCCACTCCTTGAACTGGCTAGAACTTCCCCACTATCGCTCTTACTTTCAACTGCTAACTGCTCACAAACTCATTTTCAAACCCACTAACTGCCCTTCCTTCTCTTCGATATTCTCCTTGCATCATCCTGACAGACTACTCAGGTGCAGTAACCAGAACCTTCACGAATTATACAAAGCCTTACGTTCACACAGGCAATTTCTCCTGTCTTTCTCCCTTGCTCGTCTATAGAATTCACTTCCCCCAACATTCGAGTCACCCAAAACCACTTCACCTTTAAGACCATGCTCCATTTCCATCTCTCTTCTAACTGGGAATGCTCATGTTTTGACCCCACCTGACCCCCTCTATATCATTTCTGCTTCCCCTTCCTTTTATTTTTTCTCCTTTCTCAAAACTCATCCTAGTGACTCCCTTCATTTCATTTCCACACCCTCTCCCATTTTTCCTTTCTCATAACTCACCCTAGTGACTCCCTTCATTTCATTTCCACTCCCTCTCCCATTTTTCCTTTCTCATAACTCAACCCATTCACCTTTCACTGTTCTACTCTCCTCCTCTAATTCTTTCTCCATCTCACCTCATGAAACCTTGAGTGCATAAATGCCTGCTCTCCAAATTATACTTATGTACTCCAAAATACTTATGTTTTATTTTCATTCAATACTATGTTACTATAACTTGCTCAAATGTTATTATTCTGTGTTCTATATTATTGCGTTGCTCATATGTTATCATTCTGTCTTCTATATTACTGTGTTTTAGTAGTTTTTAAAAATTGTATTGTATTTGTTACTTTTGTTGATATTAGCTTTGTAATAATTGTATATGGAGCTTTTCTCCCTGGGCCTCAATTGAAAACAGGCTCATTCTGGCCCTGGACTTTCCCGGTTAACAAACTGCAAATAAATAAATAAAAATATTATAACATCTCATTTGTGAATACTGCCACTAGCAAACCATGCAACATGATACGAAGTCAAAGACCATAAGTGAGACTAATCTGATTAATACATGAAGAAGGGATGAAACATTGAAATTCAAATGAAAAAAAACTCAGGAAGTGACTGCTTGTAGAGTCTTTCTGCTGACAAATTGAGTTTCACTTGACATGATTGGCAGCACGAAAAAATGAGAAAAAGACAGCACTACCAGTGAATGCTTCCCATATATTTATTTTGGTAGGACAGTTAACCCAGAAAGTATGTGCAATGCTATGTGTTATGAAGCAGATGTATTTAAATTCCCTCAGAAATATGGTATCCATATTGCATTCACTGATACTCAATTACTGGAATATCCTCAGACAGTATTTTTGCCAATTGACCTGACTTCAAGTTGTATCTTTGACAACCTGGATAGCAGCCTCATGAGCATTTAGCAATGGAACTTAAAAGTCTCTCTTATAGTAAGAGATTTAATCATCAATGCATTTGTTGACATATACTATGGCCTTTTTGTTTTTAGAAAATAACATTATAAAACGAAAGAATACCTTTTTTTTGTTAAGAATCAGTGATGTGTGAAGGAGTTCACATGACCGCAAAAGCGCTAAGCATTCTGCTGTGCCCAAGGAAGAAATAATCACACAAAATGATGGGTTACAAATAGCTTTGTAGCAAAGACTATACTAGCAGCAGATATAAAAGAAATGTTGCTTAATACACAGTTTAGCTTAAGGAGGTGGCTGTCTTTGATTTGGATTCCAGACAATAACCGGTTGATATTTTGGCATTTTTTAGTAAAATCATAATCTACTGGAACAATAGCAAATGCCATCAAATACTGGGGAAAAACAACATCCATTATTTGGAAGCATGTCAGAACTGTGAATAAATTACATGTGTAACAGTATGCAGTTCATACTGTAATCATCTTTACAGTTAAATGTCATGTATCCTATTTCTTCAGAATGCACCCAGTAATGCCTGAAAGAAAACCTACCATTTCACAAATATGGAGGGTCTTTGTTATCCATTTCCTCTTATACATGGCCAAACAGGAAATGTTATGTATGGTCTCTGTCATCAGTGTTCTGACTTCTAAGAGCTGTATGATTCAGAAATATAATAACTCTTGTATGCCGATAAAGAACAACAAGGACGCAACAGCCCAGTAATTGCTACCTGAAGGGCAAGGAGTTAAAGCTGGAACTTTGACAGTGACCTAGTACTAGAAGAAATACCTTCTAGTATACACACTTACAAATTGCCTGAGCAAGGAAAGCACATAATGAAAACTGAGACCCCAGTTAACCATGACAAACAACAGGACTAGCCTTAACTGCAACACAAGCAACACAGATAAGATGAAAATCAGCATTATTTGATAGATGTAGAATGTTCAAGGATTGCTATGGCCTTGAGATACATCAGTCACCACAATCAGCACCACAGTATTATGGATCCGGATTTATTTATTCATTTATTTATGCATGTATGTATGTATGTATGTATGTATGTATGTATGTATGTATATATATATTTATTTATTTATTTTAATAGCCCAGCATCAGTACTGGAAGGGTTTTGTTTAATGTTACAATTCATAGCTTGGACAACCGTTCTTCCTCTTCTAGATTAATGTTCCAATACATAATATGCCTTACTTTTACACATATAAGTAATACTTTGTACATGGTAGACATCCCTATACCACTAAAAGAGTAGATTATTTAGCAGGTTATGTGAGCTGTGAGACCTTCTTTGTAGGTAAAACTATAAAGAAACTCTTGCATCATATATGTATGAATACATGATTGCTTTTAGAAACTAAGATAGGCTCACTGCTTTTGTATAAGCATAATGTGAGCTGTAGTATTATTTATGAAATTGATCTTTTCTGTACTAGATCATTTAGGACAAAATATTAAAGAAAGTTATTTCATAGTAATTTAGAGATTAAACAAGTTCATTGGCAACTCTGTCTTTTGACAGGCAGATCTCTGAGTCTAAATGAACAAATCAATATTGCATATATTAAAAACAGATTTTTTAGGTAAAATAAGACTTTTTTTATTATTTTTGTGTAGTGGCTGTTTTATATAATGATTTCACATGATCACTTGTGATAAGCTGTATTTTTATACCTAATTTGGATCTTGTGTTTAATATGTGATTCTGATGAAGTGGCAGCGATACTGTTAGGAAGAAAGCAGTTCATTTTTAATAAAAAGAATCGAAACAAGCTACGATTCTGATGTCTGAATCTATGTGAAATTATTTACTCAGGGTTATATCAGCATTGATAGTTATGTTTTTTTTTCAATTTTGTAAATTATCTCCATATAAAAATGGGAAAAAAATCAAATCTAATGGTAGCTATGAAATTAAAGAATTATGTGATTGCCTGTTGATAAAGATATATTTTCTATTGCATAAATTACCCTTAAATAAAAAAAGGAAAAAGAAACTGAAGCTAATGGTAGCTAACAAGTTATGGAGATAAGGGAGTACTCTTTTTTTACATAAGCAAATGTGTTTAATAATTGTCAGCCACTGAAAATTTGTTTATGCTTATTTTTGCCTGATCTTAGAAACCAGCGCTTCCATCTGAAATATGCAAGTTCTATGACATTTGCTATTTTCAACTGTTTAATAAAGCAAGAAGCAGGTTTCTACATTACTGAAAAATAGATTGATCCCTGTTAAGTTACACTGGTCAAAACAACAGTATGCAAAAAAAAATCAGAATTGCAGTCACTCATCTTGCAGATTTGTACTATATGATATTATCAGCAGTATGATTTCCATGATTCATGGTGTCCTACAACCAATATTATAGTATTGCACACTTATGCTAACTATATAATCTTACTTAATTAAAGTTACCCATTATCAGGTATTCTTATTCAATAGTACCATAAACAGCAACATATATAGCCTATGGATAAAATCCATAAACCTCTGTAATCATATAGGCTGGGATTCATAGTGATGGTTTAAGAGAATTAGGGGCCTGTTAAGCCTACTGGTAAAAAGTAAGAGAGTTTTTGGTGAAGAATAAAGGACTGAGGCAATGTTAGCAAGAGATGCAATTCTGTATATTATTTTAAGAACTAGGTAAACTAATTGAGTATGATGTTTGACTGACCTCACATATTTCTTATAGGGACACAAACATAGTGTGGCAGTGTTATTTAAAAATACTTATACTTGCCTTTCTTCCCTCCTACTTTCTCCTTTTTGTACTTTGGTGGTATTATACTGGTGTTGGGAGGGATTATGGCAATTATCAGCCAAGATTTTGCAGCAGGAAATGAGTTCTATGTAGTTTGCTGTATGCAGACAGGTGTGGATAATGTGCTTTGTGGTTTGCCTGAGAGATGGAAAAAGGAGATGGCACTGTATTTGGTGGGTTTGCAGAGGCAATATGGAGTGTCTCACCACTTCCCATTAGTAGGATGTGCCCATCTAAGTTTTTTAATTCAGTTTGCAATTAGGAAGTATTTAGATATCATTTGTGGTTTTGTGATAATTTTAGAAGTACAAGTCCAACATGAGAAAATATCACCCAGCAACTCAAAAACTCATAAAACAAAAACTGGATGAATTGTGGCTCACCAAGATAAGCAGAAAATAGCTAATTAGCTATGGTAAAACAGAGGCAAAACCTTACAAAGGAAATAAAAAAAGATCTCTTAGTTTATTTAGCACTTTCGTCTCAGCTAGTTCCAAGACTTCATCAGAATAAATTACTACAAAACAACTACTCTGTTATATAATAAGACCAATCAATCAATTAACAACATTTAAAGTAAAAGTTGTTTCTTAAACAGTTTGTAAATAATACTTCATTCAATAGAAAGCCATGTAAAATATTAATAATTGTATTTAAAACAGTATGTTAAAATAAATAAAACTGCCCATAGATTATCTTCTCAGGGCCCTACTTTTTAACACAGGTAAAATAAAAATATTTTCATTT
Organism: Protopterus annectens; assembly: GCF_019279795.1. Classification (NCBI taxonomy): domain Eukaryota; kingdom Metazoa; phylum Chordata; order Ceratodontiformes; family Protopteridae; genus Protopterus; species Protopterus annectens. Next base: position 1,410,680,341 of record NC_056739.1, on the reverse strand, counting down.
ATACCAGGTGCAAGTGTTACATTTAGTTTGAGTTGCCATTTTAACTCACAATGATATTATTACTTTTTTCTAGGAAATTAAATTTACAATTTATGTTTCAAGATCATGGAATAAGACAGGGTATGGAGTCACATCAAGGACATTTATTTAAATGTAAGAGCATTTTAATTCCCCTATACATCCTACTATTTCAGTTTACGAATAAATTTGTTCAAGAGAAATATATACTCTACTAACTAAGAAGAAAAGAAGTTATTTTAACTTAACTAAACAAGAAGCTGAGTTATTGAAGCAGATTAGAACTAGTGATACAATTAGAGTTTTAAAACCTGATAAAGGTGGGGGGATTGCGTTAGTCGAGAACATTGATTATAGTACTAATATGTTAGAATTATTCTATGACACAGAAAAATATATTGAAGTTTCTTATAATGAAGTTATGACAGCACATAGAAAAATATAATGTTTTTTGGAGGATTCACTATTCCAAAGTGTTATATCTAAAGAGTTATATATTTTTTTGAAAAATGAACATCCTGTAATTCCTTAGGCATTTGGAATTCCTAAAGTACACAAAGATGTACATAACCCTGCTTATAGAGTTATAATTGCAGGTTTTGCCTCTGTTTTTACCATAGCTAATTAGCTATTTTCTGCTTCTCTTGGTGAGCCACCATTCATCCAGTTTTTATAATTTTAGAAGTGACTACTAAAATGCTAAAGAAACTGCTCATTGGGTATAACAAGTATACCGATTTTTAGCCCAAATCTGTTCATTAGTATGTTGTATGATAGATGATTCATTAAAAACATATCTACAGTGTTTCCAGTGTTGGCAATGGGGTGGACCAAAAGCAGAATGGTCTGAAACATCAGAAAAATACTAACCTATTTCAAAATATGACTTTAAATTAGATATGTTTTATATTTAAACGTTCATTTGTCACCAAAAATGTCAGTTAAATCCTTCTTACCTAGTAACATTTTCCAGTTGTCATTAACAGTGTTACTAATGTTACTATCATAAGATAGTAACATTAAAAAGACCTTGCATGTTGAATCTCTCTCACATCTTCCTTAATTTCAACTTTTTTTTATTTATTTATTTATTTTTTTGTGGCAATACCCATATCTTAAAATTGGTTTGAAATTAATATTCCTTTTCCTTGTTACAGTCATGTACAGAACCTGAATGACACTTTGGTTGAGTTGAAAAACAACAATCTTGAGTTAGAAAATAAATTATTTAAATATAAGTCCTTGGAATATGAGATTCATTATTTGGAACACTGTGTGACTATTAAACAAGTTCCATTTTGGCTTACAGTTCATAAATTTCCAAATGGGGTGCAGAAGGAAGACCGTTTATATCAGAAGCTAGTCACTCTTTTCAATGAAACTGGTATTTCTGAAATGAAGTATCTCATTGAGAAATATAACAACAAAGTAATGGATTTAAAGTCTCAATTTAGTTTGTTAGATGCTACCATTGGAACTGATCTTCATTTTAAACTGTTTCAGACTTTATGTAATGGCATTTTTATTAAGACCAAGAGACATGTAGCAACTATTATTAGAAGGAAAGGAAAAAAAAGGTGCTTAGGGATTTGGTAGCCTACAGAAAAGAAAATGCCTATTCACTTACAAGTGTCATTCATCCTTTGAGTGGGGAAACTTCTAAAGGAGAAGTTGTAGCTTCTATACTTTCTAATCTGTTTGTTAACAAAGAGAGACAGAGTGAAATTCAATGTACCCTGGGTACTTCAAAATTGTATGTAGAAGAACTAAATATGAGTCATGGAGAAGCATTTTTCTGCTCCACCAGTCCTTTCTCCTTTTTTTCAGAACAAACAAGGGAACAAGCAAACACAGAATACCAGCTGGAGGGGAAAGGTATAGTTAGCAGATGTGGAAAAGGCAAGAGAAGATAGCAAATGGTTTTAACGTATTTAATTTAAGTGACTTTTTTCTCAGTTGTCATCATTTAAGCCTGCTCAATATAGTTTTTTTCATTTATGTCATCTAATTGGGCAAATGTTGTAAAAATATTTATGCACATAAATTAAATTTACATTATATCAAGCATAATATTCCAGATTGTTTTGATGACACTTCAACTTTTTTCAAAAAGAAAAACATTTTTAACCCAGCACTAGACAGTACATCACAGGTGTTTCAAGATGTTTGAGAGGCTGAACTCAGAAAGGAATTAAGTAATCACAAGATTAAATTTTATAGCCTTACTCCTGAAGCTAGAAAGCCTTGTCAGATCTCATTAAGCATCAGGATTTAAAATTTATGAAGGTTGATGAAGGTAGTGGGGTTGTATTAATGAACCTTAGAAATTATGCTGACTCTGTTAATAAAATGCTAAATGATATCTGCAATGAAGAAGTAACCTTGAGTCATGTTAAATCTAGTTTTGCAATTATTGATAGAACTTTAATTGTTATGGTTGATCAAGGAGAAATTGATTTCACACTTTACAGTTTTAAAAAGTTGATTTTCCCAAAATAGCAAGATTTTTCGGTATTCCTAAAATACATAAAGATAGCTCAGACCCCCATTTTGGGCTTATTATAGACACAGATTTTTACAAAACTGAACCAATTTTGATGTACCTTGATTTTGTATTAAATCCAGTAGTACTGAAGTCGCAGTTTTATTTAAGAGACTTATGGCTTTTACTTGATATTTTACATAAATTAAAATTTGACAGCAATGAATATTTATTAGTCACTCTAGTTACACAAATATAGTGCAGGATATTGGTGTTGAATTTGTGTGGAATTATTTATATAAATTTAGCACTTTCTAATTCACATTCATCTACACTATTAGAATTTTGAAGCTGCTGTGGTGCAGCAGTAGCGTTGTTCCCTCACAGCAAGAGATTCGCCTGTTCGATTCTGACCTGGAGCGGCTTCTGTGTGGAGTCTGCATGTCCACCCTGTGGTTGAGTGGCATTCAAAAGACATGCGTGAATGGGCATGCCTTCATTGAAGGTTGGGCATTGGGCTGGCACCTCGGCACCATAAAAATCTATTGCCAATCATTAGCAGACCGGAGTTCCGCTGTGGCGACTCTTAATCGGGAAAAGCCTAAAGAAAGATAAACATTATTAGAATTTTGTTAAATGTTGTATTGAATAACAATATTTTTTGTTTGATGGAAAATATTATATTTGACAGAAAGGGATGTCTATGGGAGCTAGATTACTCCATCTTTTGCAAACTTAGTGATGAGCTTATGTGAACAAGAGTTTTTTGTTAAACATCCACTTTTCAAAAGAATACATATATACCAATATTGCAGTGAAGATTTGTTTTTTTTTTTTGTTGCTATGGGAAGGTAGTAAAGAACTATTTGATCACTTTTTTTTAATTTTATAAATAAGACCACCTTTTTAACATTTATATATGGTTACAAAAGTAAAAAGTAGTGTTCTTAGATGTGACTCAATATTAATATAAATCAAAAATGTTTCCACAGCAATGTATTTAGTAAGACCATTTTTGTTAACAGTTATTTAGCAAGTAATAGTCAACACTCTCTTTTTATGAAAAAGAATGTAATCCATAGTCAGTTTATATGACTGAGTAAATTAGTGATTGTATGACATACAAGACTGAGGCAGTTCATCTTAAGAATTTATTTGTGGAAATAAGTTACACTTGTGAATTTTTAGATAAAGTGATAGTTGAAGTAACAGGGAAAATGAATGTTAATTTCAAACCAATTTTAAGATATGAGTATTGTTGCAATGAAAAAAAAATGAAGTTAAAGAAGATGTGAGTGTGAATTAACATGCAAGGTCTTTTTTATTGCTAATATCTTATGATAGCAACATTATTAAGAACACTATTAATAACAATTGGAAAATTTATTAGATAAGGATTTAGTTGTCATTTTAGGTGGCAAACCAACTTTTAAATACAAAATTACATCTAATTTTAAATCATAATTTGAAAGGGGTTGGTATTTTTCTGATATTTCAGGCCATTCATGTTTCAGTACATAACAATGCCAGCATTGTAATTATTGTAGAACTTTTAATAAAGGATCATCTGTTATCATGCAACATACTAATGTACAAATCTGGGTTAAAAACAGGTACATGTGTCAGACCTAAAGAGTATTATTTATCATTTTGTGAATCATGTCCCAGTTTTCATGTGGATGAAACAATCAGGAAATTAACTAGGCATATTTATGAACATATAACTGCCATTAAGAATCAGGATGTAAAGACTGCTCTGACCAAATATACATTAGTTTGTTAGAATTTTTAAAGTTTTCTTTGTATGTATTGGATAGTTTTCCCATGTCACCTTTGATATGGGACTTTAATACAATGCTTGAAGTTAAGGAAGTCCTATGACAAATGTATCTAGTATCAAATAAGTTATTGGGGCTAAATGATGTGATTAATATAATTTTTTTAATAAGAGAATATAACATCAATAAGAAAATGTAATATACAGATAAATAGATATACATTAGATATCAATATTTTTTAAATGTGTTTGTTTGATTAAGTGTTTAAAACATTTATTATTGTATGAGTTTATTCCCATGAGAACTAACTGATCATGTGATTTGTCATTGTGATTAAGTACTGGGAGAATTGTGGGTTTGTTTTTCTGATAAAGTTGTTAGTTTGAAATTAAAAGAACAAAAGGGCTAAGTTTTACTGTTGTTAATATCACATGGTTATTTCTTATTCTCTTGCTGGCTTAATGTTTCAAATCCAAAAACACCAAAACTCACTCAACACCATCAAATAGACTCTAAACTCCAGTAAAAATAATGCATTTTGCAAATAAACTTTAGGTTGGAATTACATCGAAATGCAAATACTAGTATTCAAACATCCGAATTCACTCAATGATATCAGACAGAAAGGCTGGGGTTAGCTGTTAGCCTGTAGAAATGTGCATGTGGAAGTCATGAGGACATGATGGAAGGTATAGTATTATAAATGAAACAATTTAAAGTCTTATGAATTGATATTGGAGGTGAATGGGGTTGTTATATGTCAACAAGAAAATATAATAGTGCAAAATCCAAATTACTTTGTAATGGAGAAGTGCAGTACAGCTACAAAAAATTATTTAGCAGGTATATAGCTAATATCGGACAAGTTAGAGACCAGTCTGATATTTTTTTTGGGGGGTGGTACAATTGAATCCCATTAAGAGGGGAATATTATGTCTGGCTGGGGAAAATAAAATAAAAAAATGACAAATTCAGCATTGAGGGAGGCTG